>NC_058134.1:72708212-72749957 GCF_016433145.1 Gracilinanus agilis | reverse complement strand
CTTCCTTCCTTCCTTCCTTCCTTCCTTCCTTCCTTCCTTCCTTCCTTGGCAAAGATACTAGAGTGGTTTGCTATTTCTTTCTTCAGCTCATTTTACAGAGGAGGAAACTGAGGCAAATGGAGTTAAGTGACTTGCTTAGGTAATATCTGAGGCTGGATTTGAACTCAGGGGCTTCCTGACTCCAGACCCAGAGATATAGACATGTTTCTACTTCACCACCTAGTTGTCTGACAGAGGTAATCATTTTCAGAGGTGAGAATTGAACTTAGATCATCTAACTTCCAGTATAGCACTTTCTATCCATTAATGAGTTTCATTTCATTTTTAATAGGTAATAATATTTGACAATAGTATAGCATTTTGAGATTTTTAAGGCATCTTACATTCATTTTACATTTACCTTTGAGGTAGGTGCTACAAGTAATTAATAAATTTTACAGATAAGATTCATAAAAGTTAATAAGTGACTTAGCCATGGTCATACAGCTAGTACAAATAAGTGCCAGAGATATAATTTAAATCCATATCCTTGACTCCAACTTCCACCTTCTTTCCAACATATCATGTTGTTCCTCATAGAGATTTATTTATAAGTATTAGTTCAGTTGAATATGTACATACATATATATAGGATAGTTAATGGCTCAGTGGATAGAGTGCTAGGGCTGGAGTCAGGAAGATTTATCTTCCTGAGTTCAAATCTGGTTTCAAACACTAGCAATGTGACCCTGGGCAAGTCATTTAACCCTATTCGCCTCAGTATCCTCAGCTGTAAAATGAGCTGGAGAAGGAATTGGCAAACCACCCTAACATCTTTGCCAAGAAAAACCAAATGGGATCACAAAAAACCTACGAGACTAAAATAACTAAATAAATGTAAATATATGTATGTAACATATACATATATACCCTAAGGATTGATGTTTTTGCTGGTGTGGGTACTCCTCCCACTGATACAGATTAAAACTCCTCTATGCCTTATTTAATTAAGTGAAGAGCTGCTGTTTCCAAAATATCAGTCTCTCCAACCTTAGCTAGGCCAGTCCTTAGATAATAGATACACTGTCATGAGATCATAAATCTAGAAGGCAAGGGAAGGCATTCAGGTCATCTAATCCAATCTCCACATTTTACAGATGAGCAAACTAAGACCCAAAAATTTAGCCTCAGTAAAATGACTTGGCCAAAGTCAATAAAAAAACCCAATAACATCTTGTTTAATTGAAGGACATTATATAGCCATCTAATTAGTGCAGTAATGATGCCTTGGTCTCCTCAAGTCCTTCTAGGAAAGGCGTGTGCACACTTCAGTGGAAGCACATAGCAAGAGGTATCTGTTTCCTACCAGCCATTGTTCATGGCAGTAGGAATGCCTTCAGCAGTGGTGTGATTTGAAACAGCATTTATTTTTAACTTATCAGTAGAGTCTCACTTTTAATCTGGCCTTTAAGGTTTGAGGCATCTGTTAGATCACAGCATAAATAGCTGAGCTTGTGGATGGTCTTTTTGAATTTAAGATGGGTCCTGCAGGCAGCTCAGCTTTGGCATACATTGGACTACCTTGAGAAATGACTGTTCTTTCATTGAGAGTAGTGTACCCAGGGCAGTTCTCATAATTATTCTGAGAGGGACCTCCAAGAAGCTGTTTTATCTTAGAGCTGTAGAGAGAAATCCTGCAAAGGAAGTGCCCTCACAAAAATTAAAAATGGGGGTAAAATTGTTGACTTGTTAAGAGGTTATAAATGGTCAGGATAATTTTTATCTAGAATATTTTTACATGGTGACATGATTCATGATTTTTCTCACCCCCCCTCTTTTCTTCCCCCTCACCAAGCTGACAAGAAATTCCACTGGGTTATAAACATATCATTGTTCAAAACCTATTTCCATTTTATTCATATTTGCAATAGAATGATCTTTTAATGCCAAAACCCCAATCATATCCCCATCAAACCACATGATGCATCATATGCTTTTCTTCTGTGTTTCTACTCCTACAATTCTTTCTCTGGATGTGGAATTTTCTCATAAATTTCTCTGGATTATCCTGGATCATTGCATTGCTACTAGTAGAAAAGTCTGTTTTATTCAATTGTACCACAGTGTATCAGTCTCTATGTACAATGTGCTCCTGGTTCTGCTCCTTTCTTTCTGCATCAATTCCTGGAAGTCTTTCCAGTTCATATGGAAAATTCAAGTTCATTATTCCTTTCAGCACGATAGTATTCCATCACCATCAGATACCATAACTTGTTCAACCATTCCCCAATTGATGGACACCCCCTCATTTTCCAATTTTTTTGTCACCACAAAGAGCAGGGTTGTGGATATTTTTGTATAAGTCATTTTTCCTTATTATCTCTTTGGGGTACAAAACCAATAGTGGTATGGTTGTATCAAAGCGCAAGCATTCTTTTAAAGTCCTTTGGGCAAAGTTCCACCCATAGCTCCAGTATGGTTGGACCAATTCACACCACCAACAATGTATTAGTGTCCCAATTTTGCCACACCCCCTCCAACATTTATCTCTTTCCCTTGCTACCATATTGGCTAAACTGCTAGGTATGAGGTGGTACCTCAGAGTTGTTTTAATTTGCATTTCTCTAATCAAGAGGATTATAGGACACTTTTCATGTGTTTATTGATGGTTTTGATTTCTTCATCTGAGAAATGCACATTCATATCCCTTGACCATTTGTCGATTGGGCAATGGCTTGATTTTTTGTAAATTTGATTTATTTAGTTCCTTATATATTTGGGAAATGAAACCTTTGTCAGAGAGTTTTGTGATACAAATTTTTTCCCAGTTTGTTACTTTCCTTCTAAATTTGGTTGCATCAGTTTTGTTTGTGCAAAACCTTTTATATTTGATGTAATCAAAATAATTCATTTTATATTCTATAATGTTCTCTATCTCTTGCTTGGTCTTAAATTCTTTCCTTTCCCACACATCTGACAGGTATAGTATTCTATGTTCACCTAATTTATTTATGATTTCATCCTTTATATTTAAGTCACTTACCCATTTTGAATTTATCTTGGTATAAGATCAGGATCATTTTTCAGAGAAAACCATTAGTTACCATGTAATCAAAAGGGAAAATTAGGGGTGTGATAGAGCCAACCTGAACAGAAAGCAGATTAGTAAATTTTCATACACCTCATATTAGTAAATGTTAGAAATTACAGCTTGATTTATTGCTTTGCTGATTGTCTAAATTTTAAAAAAAGTGGTGGAGAAAGTGTTAGTAATACAAATTAAGTTTAAAGTGTATTGTGGGAACTCCCCACCCCCCAAAAAACCTGGTTATTAAACATTTACCAGCACACCTCTGGTTACTATATATCATACTAAATACAAATGTTTTTGTTTAAAAAAACACCGGAGGAATTATTCCAAAATAGAGATTTCACTGGTGTCTTCGGTATACAATAAGGGACAAATGGATCCACACTCTTACATGGACTTGGGCCAAAAATATGGTCTTATTTCTACAGGTAGAAATTCATGGGGCAGTTAGTTGGCTCAGAATAGACAGAGTACCAGGCTTAGAGTCAAGAGGATTTGGGTTCAAATCTGGTCTCAGCTATGTAACTCTAGGCAAGTCACTTAACCATAATTTCTAAGTCCTTACTACTCTTCTGCTTTTGAAGCATGTAAAATCTATTTCAGATTGCTTAAAATCTGTTTCAGTTTGCTTGCAGTCTCAGAAAGGGGGAGGGGAAGAATAGAAGGAGAGTAAGAATTTGCCCCAAACTTAAAAAAAAAGGTTAAAATTTTTAATGTAATTGAGGGAAAATATTTTAAGAAATATATGATAAATTATAATAAATATGCTTATCCAAGAGAATAAAGTAGTTGCAATTTTGCATCAGTTAAAGATATACCCTCCCTATTTATTTATTTTTAAAATAAAACTCTGACCTTCCATCTTAGAATCAATTCTGTGTATTGGTTCTAAAGCACAAGAGTGGTAAGGGCTAGGCAATGGGAATTAAGTGACTTGCCCAGGATCACATAGCTAGGAAGTATCTGAGGCCATATTTGAACCTAGGACCTCCTGTCTCTAGGCCTGGCTCTCAATCCACAGAGCCACCTAGCTGTCCCCCTCCCTATTTAAATACTAGAAACATGACATATCGAAACAGTCTAACAGAACCCAAGGAATATAGTGATATTGATAGAGGCTGCTGGAACAATATTCTGAACCTGGAGTTGTGTGGATAGAATTGGGGGAAAAAAGGTACTCCTGAGCCTTGGGAGACTTCCAATATATCTCTGATCATATCCTTCCTCTTCCCTTAGCCCTTAAAAATTCCGGTCCCACTCACCCTTCAAGACTCCCACTGTCTTTATTTTTCCATCAAGTCTTTCCATAGGGCTATCTCCCTCCTCTGGAATCATAGCACTTACTGCCTATATGACATATTTGAATATTAATTATGTAAACCTTATGATGTCTCTCAAAATGTTGTCTTTTCTTATTTAATTTTGCAAGTAATATATTTAGGCTTTGTGTCCCCAAATAGAGACTAAGAACATTTTATATTCTCTTCAACTGAGGGATTAGTAATTAAAAAATTATACCTATTTTTATAATATCATAAATGTTTAGATCTAGAAGGGACCAATGTAGCTACTTCGTTTTGAACATGGGTTTAACTGAAACCCAGAGAAATGAACTGACTTGCCTAAGGTCAAACAACTAATGAGTGGTAAAATTTGGATTAGAACTCCAATTTGAAAAGCTCTCTTCCCAAGCTATTCCTGAGGAATAGCCCCTAGCACAAGCATGTGTCTATAGGTATATATGTTTCTGTCCTTTATAGCTCAGCTTAGGTCTCTATGGTTCAGTCATCGTGAGTTGTTCTGGAAAGCATCATCCTGGTTTCAGACACTAGTGAGAAGATAGGAGTGATAGGGGAAGGACAAGTGTGTACTCATAGTCCAAGAGAGGAAATGAAGCAGTTTTGACAGGCAATTTTGAGGACTGAAATATAAAATCAGGGCTGGCCGTAGGTAATTATTACAATAAGTCATATTTCTATGGTACTTTATGATGATAAAGGGCTTTACATAGATTATCTCATTTCATAAGATAGTATAATTTAGAGCTGGAAAGCACCTTAGAGGTCATCCAATCTAACCCCTTCACTTTTCAAAGGAAGAAACCAAGGCTAAAAGGGTTCATGTGGCTTGCCCAAAGCCGAACAATTAGTAGGAGGCATTTGGATCTCAGACCAATGTCTTAAAAGATAATAAAGTGGATGATTTATTTTTTGGCTTCTCCCTATGCTCTTTTGACCAATCCCTATTGCCAACCCCTCATTGCCCACCGACTCCTTCCCAGAACCCCCCCATGCTGGCTTTACCTTTTCCAGAAGAGCCTGTAAGTTCTGAATCATCTCCTTGTCACCTTGTCACCTGACCTTGTCACCATCATTAAAATCTTGGTCTCATTTTCTCAGGGTCATGTTAGCCAACTAAGGAGAATCTTATTTCCTTATTCATGCTAAGATTATTTTTGGCTGCTAGTGAATGACCTACCATAATCCTACTCATCTGTGCTTCAATGCCTTCGACCCAAATAAGAAATGGAAGGGAATGGTGGGGGAGTCATGGTGCATCAGAAAACACATTGGACTTGTGGTCTGAAGTCTTGATTTAAAGGCTCTGCTGTGAGAATCCAGGCAAATTATATCACATTCTGACCTTTAGTTTCCTGTCTACAAAATTATACAGGTAAATGATTGATTTCTCAGATCTTCCCCAGCTCTGATGTTTGGTGATTTCTGTGTGGAGGTGGGTGGGTGGGTTTGTGCAAAGGAGGATTTTACATGAGGGCACTTTTGGTGGTCCTTAAAGAACACCATACACACCACATGAGGCTGGTCCTTTAGGAGGTTGGCCAAACAGAGCAGTACTTAAGGGGGTCGGATAAAATATTGACCCAGTGACCAAAGAAGCTTATCCTCCACATGAATCTCTGGACCATATAAAGCCCACCCAAGCACGTGGATCTCCTGACAAGTGTTTCTAATAACCAGATGGAGCTGGGACTAATGGAATCCTATTTATTTCTGTGGCTTCCTAGCAGAGGTATTTAGATAATTCAGAGGAACATCAAAATGTAAACACCTTCACATTTGCAATTCTTCCAGGAAAAAGTATCTCTGCGTGTATATGTACACACTTGTATGTGTGTGTGTGGGTGGGTGTCTGTCTGTCTGTCTATGTGTGCACATATATTATCTACTTAGCAGACTTCTTCTCTACATTTGTCAGTGCTAATCAGACAAACCCTGATGGGTTTAGATTTAAGCTCACTTAAGTCACAGAAAGCTCTTCAGAAGCTGTCATCAGACTTGTGAAATTGGAGAATATTTAACTTGTTGATTAAGTACTTAACATTACAAATGAATGCAAAACTGTCTATCAGTTGGAGTGTGACTATGCTGGCAGTGTTGGAAGTTCTGCTTTGGTGATAATGAATGACCTCTCTAGCAGTCCTCCAGCCTCAGCTCAGAAGCCTAGGCTCCTCACCCCCACACTGGCTCCCTACCTAAGCCCTAGGTGCAGTTCAGCTCAGATCATTTCTCTTCCTAGGGAAATGGCCATCATGTTTGGGGATGGATAGGAAGGGAGCAGAACAACATGCAAGCTTGTTTTTGTGTCTATGATTAGACACAAAATAACAACGAAAAAGGAATATCATAAGGGCACAGCTGGAAAAGTTGGTGGGAGGTGGTGGGTGGGGGCAGAACACAGAACAATTAAGTTGTTATTGTTAGATTGTTATTTTGTTAAAGTCGACAGACATCTCTGAAAGGCAGCATGGCAAAAGGGGAAACAGAATATTAGGCACAGAGGCTGGAGACCTGGATTTGGATTCTGCCTTGGACATTTACCAGGTGTGCAGTTGTATTTAAATATTGAGCCTCAGTCACCCCATCTGTCAAATGGGGACAACAATCCTTATACCACCTACCTCACAGGGTTCTTTTTAGGAAAGCTCACTGTGAAGCTGAGAAATCAATGTGAGTATAAGGGCTTTTGGTGGTGGTGGAGAGAAAAGGGCATCTGGATTTCATCATTATAAAGACCCCCTGGTGAGGAAACTCCTAACAACCACAGGCTGACAAGTATGCTTAGAGAGTTAAATGGGACACAGAGAGGTTGAAGCAGATGGTTATTATATGTCAATGGGACTTCTGGGTTAAGATGGTTGCAGAGTAGACGCAGGGCACTTAACTCTCTTAACCGACCCATACATGATGCCTCAAAAGGACAGAAAAACCAAATCCAGATGAATGAAGGGACCCTACAATAGGGCACAGCATCAAAGGTACATGGGATTTGGGCATTTCCACACTATAAGGGGGTGACACAAAAATAAGGCAAGCTAATCAACCCTCCCCCACCTACCTACGGTGCCAGAGTCAGAACAAGCACACAAGAGTTAGAGTGAGCATGGGGCATTCTCTAAGTTCTTGGAAGCTAACTGGGATTACCAGGGGCTTGTTACTGAGAGCAGCAAGACTTAAGACCCTAAGAGGCTAAAGATCGCAGACCTTGGGCTAGGACCTAGAGCTGAGGGATGACAGACAGTGGAAGTAGTGCACTGAGACTCAAAAAGGAGCCTTAGGCAGAGGAGCAAAGGTGGGGCAATCTCTGGGGTGCTGGCAGCTGACTGGGACCACCAGGGGCTTGACCTTGAGAACAGCTAGACTTGAGACCCCAGGAGGCTAGAGAGCACAGACCTTGGGCACGGGAATAGAGCTGAGAGGGGCAGCAGACAGCAGAAGCCTAGCAGACAGTAGAAGCTGTGCTGAGACTCATAAAGTAGCCTCAGGCAAAAACTGCTCCAAAGCTCCATACACAGAGAGCCTGCCCACCCCACTCAAGACTTCTGGCTGAGAAGGAAAAAACAGCATAGTGATGGCAAGTGATGCCCAAGAAATAACCTCCAGAAAGAACAAAAGAAAGGCACTGACGCTCAATAATTTTTTATGGAGAAAAAATCCTGACCACAGAGCAGACAGCAGAGGAAGACAAACAAATAAACACACCCAAACCCTCCCCCCAAAAATGAAAATTGGTCACAAGCTCTTGAAGAGTTCAAATCTGAGATCATGAGAAAGATGGAAGAGGTTTGGCAAGAAAAGTGAGAAATAGCTCAAAAAGAAATTAATGGTTTAAAAGACAGAAACTCCCAAATGGAGAAAGATGCCCCAAAATCAAACAAAATGATAAGCAAATTGGAGACCCAAATTAAATAGCAGGAAACCATGAAAAACAGGATGGACCAAGTTGAAAAGGAAAATCAAAAGATTATAGCAGAAAACCAGTCTCTAAAGACCAGAATTGGGCAAGTAGAAGCCAATGATCTCACAAGACAGCAAGAACTAATAAAGCAAAGCCAAAGAATGACAAAATAGAAGGAAACATGAAATATCTCAATGACAAGACGACAGACCAAGAAAACAGGTCTAGAAGAGATAATTTGAGAATTATTGGTCTTCCTGAAAAATCAGAAATGAACAGAAATCTGGACATTATACTACAAGAAATTATCCAAGAAAACTGCCCTGATGTTCTTGAACCAGAGGGCAAAATAGACATTGAAAGAATCCATAAATCACCCTCTACACTAAATCCTCAAAAGACAACCCCAAGGAATATAATTGCCAAATTTAAGAGTTTCCAAGTTAAGGGAAAAATACAATAAGAAGCCAGAAAGAGGCAATTCATCTACCAAGGAGCACCATTCAGGATTACACAGGATCTGGCAGCCTCCACACTAATTATTCAAGCTTCCATGAAGATAACCTTTTTTCAAACCCTTATCTTCCATCTTAGAATCAGTCCTGAGTATTGATTCCAAGGCAGAAGAGCGGTAAAAGCTAAGCAAAGGAGTTAAGTGACTTCCCCAGGGTCACATATCTAGGAAGTATTGAAGGCCATATTTGAACCCAGGTCCTTCCATTTCTCTTGACCTAACTCTCAATCCAAGTCCTCCAACAATAAACATCTAATTAAATTAATTAATAAAAGCATAGTAAAAACCCAGAAGATGCAGTTAGGGTCAGCCTCAATGCTTAGCCACACAATCATAAAGCTTTACTCTTTGTCCAGTCTTTTGTGAAAATTAATTTTTCACATAATGTATGAATTCTTGTAGTAAAGCCCTGGACTAAAACAACCCCATATCTTAGAGAGAATTACTGAGTCTTGGACTTCAGGCATCATCCAGGCTACAGCTTTTTGCATTTTCTTTGAACTTAGGAATATGTTCCTTTCACAAATTTTGGCTAATGGGCATGTTTTACAATGATTCTTTTCCTTGACAGCCATTACCTGTCAGTTTGGGGAAGGTTGGAGGGTTTGCTGGATCACCTCCTAATGAGCTATTTGCCAATGAGAGATGTCTAGGGATGTTCAAGGGAGGGGCTGAATAATGAGTGCCCTAGACTCTAGAGATCTGCTTTGAGGTCCATCAGTGTCTTTGGTCATGGAGAAGACCACTGTCCTGTCAATTTATTGGTTATAATGATAGCCTACTCAATAAATTGATATTCTTACCTATAAATCAGGCTCTTGAAATAATTTTAATCATAACATTCAAACATGGACCAAAAGGAGTGAAAGAGTCACAATGTGGATAGACACACTTGCTTCCTTATGGAAGAAGACTTCAATTCTGGGTGGTCTGTGACCTTCTTTCCCTTGTCATGGCAATCTGGCTCACTGAAGTCTGAAATTCATCTCACTGGCAGTCCAGGATCTAACTTTGCTTCCAGAATAGTCCAACTTCACTTTGCCTAGTGCTATGGCATCCATCCCTTCCTGCTTTTCAGTTTATCTTGTATCAACAACCTGTACTTAGATCTATATCATGCCCAGAAGTCCAGGACTGGAGTTGGGGTTTGAGGAAAGAAGGTCTGGAAGAGCAGTTTGGAGAATATGCTAGAAAGCTAACAAGAGGTGAATCAAAGGATTATTGTAGCAATAAGTGCTCAGTTTGAAACAAGGTATTACAAATCTATAGTGAGCTGATCAGGATGTTCTGATTATTTCCTTCAGCAACATTTGGCTGCTGGAGAATAGAAATGGAGAAAAAAGAAATAGATGACAAGTGCTGGCCAGGGTTAGGGTTATCCAGATGGGAAGGATAGCAAAGAACAGGAGCACAGTTCCAGAACTGGAGGAGTCAGCTAAACCAACCCCTTCATTTACAAATGAGGAAACTAAGGTCCAAGGAAATTGTTCTGTCTAAAGTTCCAGGATTAGTTTGTAAGAGTCAGGATCTGAATCCAAATACTCTAAACCTATAGCCTAAAGTTTTCTGTTGTTCTTAAAAAAACACAACACCTTTACCACCTTCCATCTCAGAATCAATTCTGTACTGGTCCTAAAGTAGAAACTCAGTAAGAATTAAGCAATTGGGGTAAAGTGACTTGCCCAAGGTTACATAGCAAGTATATGTCTGAAGGTAGATTTGAACCCAGGACCTCCTATCTCTAGGTCTGACTCTCTATCCCCTGAGCCACCCAGCTGCCCTTCTTTCTGCTATTTTTTATGGCACTCTCTCAGAGGGACAAGGAGTTTAAGAGCAGAAAAGAGGAGTCACTGAAATAGCTGGCCACAGGGTCAAGATTAGATAGAGAGGAAAGTAAGGTCAAAATGAGATTGATAGATTGGAAGAATAGGAAGGCACAGTGGAACAGAAGGGCAAAGTAAAGGGCAAGTACAGGTATGCATCCAGAAGATAGAAGCAGGAGAGAAGATAGGGCAGAGAGGGAAATTTCAGAGTTTAGCATTTGGAACTAGGGCAGTTTCAACAAATGGTAAGAGCCTATAGAAGAAAGAATACTAAATCTGGAATCTGAAGACCTGTGTTCAAATCTAGATTTTTATACTTAGGTGATCTCAAGTCACATAAACCACCTTACCTTATCTAGATCTCAGTTTCCTCCTTTGTACAGTGAGAATGTTGATAGAAATGATCTCTGAAGTCCCTTCTAGCTCTAAACCCATGGTCCTATGATCCTGAGTGTATGAGATGTTGAGGGAAGACTAGCCTTTTTGGGGTGAGGGCTTCCTGAGCCCTCTTTTTCAGGGCTACTTTCTTCCTTTGGTTTCCACCTTTCACCTAAATCTTACCTGTGACTCCAAGAAGTTGCAGTGGCTATACCCCCCAAAATAGTCTGTGCAGAAGGTTTAAATCAAGCTGAAGGTAGCCAACAGACCTCAAACTTGTCAGTGTGTTAGGGGGCATGACTACCCCAAGCATGTGAAGACTTTCCAGGGCAGAAAGACAGATGAAAACAGGAACAGCTGTTGCTCCAACAGCCATGAAGGTGGTGAAAGCTGGCATCGTGGAACACTTAGAACTCTGTCAGACATCAAAGTCACCAAGGTTATCCATTGTGGCCTGGGCTGTCCCAAGTCATCCTGAATTTTGTTTTGCCGTGACTTCAATGACTCTCAAACTGAGAATGAGGCTGAAGATTTGTGTTGCTCTGCCTCACTTAAATCCAGTTCACGTACAAGTCAAGACATCACCCTGCAATGCCATTGGCCCTCTTTGAAAACAAAAGATAAATAACTATGATCATGCTATTGGGTGGCTGAAGAAATAAGTGGCGATGCGGTTCTGAGCATCATAGATTTAGTTCCAGAAAAAGACCTTAGAGATGATCTAGTTTAATGCTTTCATTTTGTGTTGAAGAAACTGAGTCAATAGGGAGGGTGAGCACCCAAGAGGTCCGAGGTCACACAGGAAATGAGAAGTTTCCTGGAGGCAGGATGCTGTTTGAGGGAGAAAGTCATAAGGAAGGATTTTCAAATGCAAAATCTATCAGCAGACTTATATATATATATATATATATATCTCAGACTAATCAAAATCTATAGACCAGGAAGGTGCACACATTTTAAAAGACTTTTTCCAGCTCTGTAACCGAGTGTGTGGTAGTTGCTCATTCGTCATGCCTTCTGCATGGCTGTGTCCGTGGAATCCACACACTGTAACTTATCTTCGACATAAAAAGGCAAGGAATTTCAGGTGGCATTTACATGGGCACAATGAAATGAGTTGAAGGAGTTTGGGAGATAATTTGCCTTTAGGGAAAAGCTGCCAACTATGTCTGCATCAATCTGAAGCCACCCAAACAGTCCCACTTCAGTCCCCAAACAGTCAGATGGGCTGCCGGGTGTCACAGAGACAAAACATCTGCTTTTCCACACTTTACAGCTGTTTGCTTTGACAGCAGAGAGACGCAGACATTGACTGAACTCACTGGCAAACTGCTTTAGCGAAGGGAAAAGCTTTACCTGTGCTGACACAGGCTAAGCATGGGGTGAGGGAGGGGAGGAGGGAGCTAGAGAGAGAAACCAAATATACATCTGATTACTTTGTGGACAATAGTCACGGGGACTGTCATCTGGATGAATGAAGTCACCAAGTGCCATTCTGACTTTTTACAGTTAGCATTTCAAAGGTTCCCTCTGAAGGAAGGAGATATTTCCTAGTAGGATCTAGTAATAAACACAAATTGCCAGGAGAAGAAATCAAGAGTAAGCGAGGTTGGCTGTGATGGACGCAATCTTCTGGGCAAGAGATAAACACAGGAACAGAAAGCAGTCTGAATAGGTGTCCTTGGAAGAGAAGGAGGAGAAGCCGAGGAAGCTGCTTTGCTGATTGAGCCAGGATTGGCATCTGTGTTTAGCAAGCATCTAGAAAGATGTTGGAAACCAGTGGAAAAGCCGTCTGACCCCTAAATTTTGCCTAGCGGCGTGTTCTGTGAAGCTTGTTCTGCTCCAGTTCCCCGGCTATTGGATTCACCACAACCTGAGTGAGTGTCTTTGCTTCACACTGGCTCAATGACCTGACACATGACTTGGTAATGAGTGTGAATAATTAGCTACTGTCTAGTCAGGAGGGCAGTGATGGCATCAACTCTGTCCAGGTTTGAGAAGAAAGGGACAAATTAGCTTTCTATTCTGCCAGGGAGTGGCCAACATCCCGTCCCTCTGTTTTATCAACAGAACAGTCACTAAGCCGTCCCTCATTAAGGTAATTGTCTCTCAGACAATGTCTTATGTCAAGTTGTTCCCCCCTTATTCCAGGGACAGCTGCTGAATGCGATCCGACAATTGCAAATAAGCTTCAAGTTGAAAGGGAAGGGCAGATGATCCCGGCAGAGAGTGAGAGGTGGGAAGGGAAATGCTAGCTTGCTTTTAAATTGGGCTTTAAGGCTTACAAAGCACTTTCAGCAATAAAATAAAATTAAATTAAATTAAATTAAATTAAATTAATTTAATAAAATAAAATAAAACAAAACAAAACAAAACACAAACCCCCAACCTCTATGAGGTAAGCACTGCAAGTAAAGTTGCCCTAATTTTACAGATGAGGAAACAGGATGAAAGAGGTGAGAGAAGGAGTCCAAGATTGGTGGCAGGGCTAGCACTCAAACCCTAACCTCCCAACTCTCCACTCAATGGCTGTTTGTTTCTCCTGGTCTGAATGGAGTTGGCATCTATGTACAGATGCCAGCTGTCACCGCTTATTCCCTCGGTCCCCTCTCTTTCCCTCGGTCCTCCAACTAAGACCTGACATTCTCTTCCCCTTGACCTTTAAGAAAGATCCCAGTTAAGCTTCTGGGCAGCTCCCCTTCAGGCTGCTGCCGACCGATCCCAGGTTCACCTGGGCAGCCCATAGAGATTCCTGGCTGTGACAGACCCCACCAAATTCTCTCTCCAAACCCCCTTGCTAAGGGAGGTGAGTTTGCTGGGAGGCTTGTGGCCGGTGCTTAACCTGAGTAGAAAAAGGCAAGGACTCCTGAGCTTCCGAGTAAGCCACCTGTTAAGCCACGTTGCCCCATGTGATGTTCAAAATGCGTGACAGCTATTTTTAGAAGCCAGCTAATCTAGCTTTAACTACCTGATCTATCAGTCTCACCATGTTGGGTCTTCTGTTTTCACTAGGAGGAGCAAAAACATAAATAAAAGCTTGTAAAATACATATTAAATGTCAACGCAAGTATGCGTTGGTTGGAAATTTTGTGTTAAGATGGTGATGGTATCTCCCATTTATGTGGTACATTCATATAGCAATGTTACTCAGTGGAAGAGTTCTGGGCTTATAGTCAGAAAGATCTGGGTCCAGGGGCCAACTGGGTAGCTCAGTGGATTGAGAGCCAGGCCTAGAGATGGGAGGTCTTGGGTTCAAATCTGGCCTCCGACACTTCCTAGCTGTGTGACCCTGGGCAAGTCACTTATCCTCCATTGCCTAACCCTTACTGCTCTTCTGCCTTAGAACCGATACATTAAGACAAAAAGTAAGGGTTTAAAGTTTAAAAAAAAAAGAAAGAAAGATCTGGATCCAAATCTTAACTCTAGAACTTACCCAAGTCTTTGAGCCTCAGGTAACTGCATAGGACCTTCTACTTCAGGCAGTGATCTCCATGGGCAAAGGTTCTTTGATCATCCATAGTTCACTTTTGAAGCAATCATAGATCTTTTGAATATATATTAAAAACCCTTACTTTCTGTCTTCAAATTGATACTAAGTATTGGTTCCAAGGCAGAAGAGCAGCAAGGGCTAGGCAATTGGAGTTAAGTGACTTCTCCAGGGTCACACAGCTAGGAAATATCCACGGCCAGATTTGAACTCAGGACATCCTGTCTTCAGGTTTGAATTTCTATCCACTGAGCCACCTGCCCCTTCACTGTTGTACTTTACAGTGAATTAAACTGTGTCTAATGGGGGGTGGGATGGGAAATGGTCTCCATTTTATGGAATGACATCTAGAAAACAATTGCTTTTGTAGCCCCAACAGGTATAGGAGATACTCCTATTCTGGATCTCATATTGATCAATTATCCAAATCCATATTTTATGTATCCAGCATCCTACTAGAAGCAGCTGGTGGTACAATGAAAAGAATGCTAGGCCTGGAGTCAGGAAGTCCTGAGTTAAAATCTAGTCTTTGATATTTATTATCTGTGTGACCCTAGGCAAATCTCAACCACCTTTTGCCTCAGTTTTCTCAACTATAAAATGGAGCTCATGATAGCACCTACCTCCCAGTGTAGATCAAAGGAAATAATAGGGTTTTTTAAAAAAGCACTTATCACAGAGCCTTGTACATAGTAGGCACTGTATAAATGCCTATTCCTGTCCCTTTTCCCCTACTAGATACTATCTACATTAAGTATAGAAAAACCGAAACGGTTCCCTGCCCACAAGTAATTTATATTATATAGTATTACATTCCCTTTTCCTTGTCCCCATATGACATGTGAAACTTACATACAGTCTGTAATTATATAATTGATATAAATAAATGGCATAAAATGGTGACTTGGTATAAAAATGACAATTAAAGTGCCAAAGACTAAGAGAGCCAACTACAAGTTAAACTGTAATAATAATAATGAAAATGAATAAAGCATTTAAAATGTAAAAAATGCATAGGAAATATATTTTTATAAAGTAACTATAATTAATTTTCAGTATATAGTTGTATATGTATATATATGCATTTATATGTAAATACATATAGATAGATAGATAGATAGATAGATAGATAGATAGTGCCCCAGAAGTTTTAGTGCAGTCAAACAGATCTCATGTCTACTTCTATATTTACCTTTCAAAGGGATCTCATTTCAGGATATGTCCTTGAGGCCATTTTGGACTGTTTGTAGTCATGGAAGAGATGTTATGAAGGGGAACAAGTAGAGTAAGGCAGTGTATAATTCCTGCTAGTTGGAGGGTACAGATTATATACTAATGGAGCTCAGAATGGCTCATTGTGGGCTGAAATAATCAGGAAGGATTTCATGAGAAGAAACAGGACTTGAGTATCTCAGGAGAACCATTTCCACATGCTACAATGGAGTGAAAGGGCCCATTCTTGAAAAGTCTGTCAGTCTCCCTTTAGCTCCTCATAATGCCTGTTCTTTAATATGCCTCCCCCCAATTTTTACTGAGATAGAGGATGTTTTGTTGATATTTGTTGAGTGACTCAGGTAATAGTTGTGATTCCCAGAGGATAGTCCTACTCAACTGTCAAGCTTTTTCCAGACTCAGCTTAATTTGAGGTTGGCTTTGTTCTACTAGACAGCATCTAGGAGCTCCTTAGACATGTAGTGGCCAAGCTTCATAAATATACATATGTGTGTTCATGTATACATTTTAATATATGTGATGTTAATTATTAAAGTATTTGTATATTATATAATGTATGCATGTACACCAAGGAATTAAGTAACTTTCCAGGATGTGTGTATGTAATAATGTGTATCAGGATAGAACTTGAACTCAGGACTTCCTGGGTGGCTGGTTCTCTTTTTACCACATCACACAGGCTCTGTGCCCAAAAAATTCTCTAAGATTCTAAATGATAGAGTCGGCATACCCACGAAGCAAAGAACTGCCTAGAGATTTTGGTGGGGGACAGGAGTGGGGGTGGGAGGAGTGGGAGAGAATTTTTTTTCCCAATGACAGTTGCCAGTATCAGAAGAACATTTTCTCCTCTCCATGGTGCTGAAGACCCTGGCCAGGAAAATGAACCTCAAAATTAAGTTCCAACTTATGGACCATTCTGATCTTATGTTTTGAGCCTTGGAAAAAACTTCACACTTCAAATGAGCTCAGCATCATTCTCCATCTCCAACTTTGCTCCCATAATACTGGATGATTGGCTCTTTTTTGCCATCTTTCAAATATACATAACTAGCTCTCATTTCTCACTTGGGCTCCAACCCAGCATCTACCTCTAAATGCCTTCTGGACATCTCTAACTATATGCCCCATAGGCATCTCAAAAACACTCATCTTTCCTCCTTAATCCACCATTTCTCTTAATTTCTTTTCAGGGGATCCACCATCTGTGTTGACAATCCAGGAGCCATCTTTAACTATCATTTGTTCTTTTTCCTTCCAAATCTGTTGTCAGTTCTACTTTCTCAACATTTCTCACATTTCTGTCTCACTTCTTTAGTCACTTCTAAGCCACCTAATCTGTGTCCTTATCACCTCTCTCCCAGGCTATGCAAAAGCCTGATTGATCTCCCCTGTGGCCCTTGTCTCCTCTCTAGCATTCATCCCCTGTATAACTGCTGAATTAATATTTTTTAGTATTTGTACATATTATTCTCTTGCTCAAGAAGTTTTAAAGGCAGGATACTGCTTTTCGTTTAAAATATAAACTCATCTGTAGACCCTTCACAGACTATCTCCAACACATTTTTTCAGGATATATTACTACCCCTCATATTTCTTCCCCTTATGTACTCTATGTCACAGCCAGGCTTATCTATTATCTGTCCTTAAACACACAATATACCATCTCCTGCCTCTGTGTTTTTATATAGACTGTCCATTATGCCTAGAATATTCATCCTCTTCATTTTTGCCTCTTATCACCTTTGACTTCTTTCTGGGGCAGCTAAGTGGCACAATGGGTAGTTTTGGAACTCAACTCAGGGAGACCTAAGTTCAAGTCCCTGCTACAGATGCTTACTAGCTGTGTAGCCCTAGGCAAGTCACTTAACAATTTTTAGCCTCCATATACTCCTCTGTAAAATGGGAATAATATAGCACCCACCTCACAGGGTTTTTGTGGGAATCATATATAGGTAAAGTGATTTATAAACTCTAAAGCTCAATTACATTAATATTATCAAGACTCATCTTAAGTGTCATTTTCTCTCCTTGTTTCCCTCAGGCATTAATGTTCCCACTCCTTATCCCCTATATCACTCTATATTTATTTCTAATATATCCTATATTTAATTATCTGTGAATACCCAGAATTCTCACTAGCTGAATGAAAGCTCTTTGATAGTAGAGACTGATTTACTTTGTATTGTATCCTGAGAGACTAATACAGTGCCTGGCACATAGTAGGCACTCAACCAGGGCTTGCTGATTGATTAAATTGAATTGAATCTAAGATGCAATATTTTAGTTCTGTTTACTTTGGATAATCAGATTCTGTTGTGTTACTTGTCTTCAGGGCTCCTTTGACTTCCTTTTGGTGAGTTATAGAAACAGCCCTTGATTTTGGTCCATGTTCAGCCCAGTTCCCTAACAGAGGAGTCTAAAGGAGACTGACATCCCACTTCATAGATGATAAGTATACATCAGGGTAACAAATTCTGAGGCTGGAGCAGCCATAGACATTTACTAGCATAGATAAGTTCTTTTATTAAATTAAGAGGGAGCACTTAGAAGGAAGACCCTGGAGAATAAAACAATTAAGTAATTTTGAAACATTTTTCTTTTGTCAGGTGGAGAGATGAGACGTTGTGGCAGTCATTTTGATTTCCCTTCATTGGAGTGATGGGGAAAGGTGGTAGCAGAATCAGAGTGAATCTCATTGATACTACAAAGTTACCTAAAAGTTCAAAGAAGGGGGCAGCTGGGTGGCTCCGTAGATAGAGAGCAAGATCCTAGGTTCAAATCTGGCCTCAGACACTTCCTAGCTGTATGACCCTGGGCAAGTCACTTAACCCCCATTGCCTAGCCCTTACCACTCTTCTGCCTTGGAATCAATGCACAGTATTGATTCTTAGACAGAAGGTAAGGGTTTTAAAATAAAAGAAAGTTCAAAGAAAATGCTGCTCTAATGTCACAAACGGAAGAACTTTGAATAAGTAGAATGCAGAAAGGATGGAGCACAATATTCAGATTTAAAAGATTTTTTGTGTGTGATTAACTGAGGGAGTTGATCCCTTAAGCACCATAGTTGTTAAAAAAATTAATTCAAATGTTTCTAAAAAGCATTTGCTCATTTCCCTGCCTTAGTAAATAAAGCACAACAAAAATAATGGGGCCCTTTTTTGATGAAAAAGTGTTTTGCAGTATTACAGGTATTACAAATAGTACCGTATAGCAGGTATTACAAATATTTCTTCTCATGGGTACTTCCTGCCTTTGCGACCTTGTCATAATAATTCCTGGATCTTATCTGTAGAGCAAGCTTAGGTAGCACACATTAGTAATCCCTGTTGCCAGGGAAACTGAGATTAGAACTTTTTGGTGATCTGAGCTGCAGTGGGTTAAGCCAATTAGGTGTCTACACTACATTCGGCATTTACATGATGAACCCTCAGAAAGATAAAACTCTTGTGCCAATCATAGTAGTTCCTATACTTCTAACCTGAGTGAGATAGGGAAACCCAATCTTTAGAAAAAAGAGAGGACTAAATGGTCTTTAAAATCCCTTCCATCTCTAAGTCCATGATTCTACAATCATTTGGTGCCTTGACGGTATAAGATCTAGGAGCCTGGGAATAAATGTGGACAGATCCCAGGACACACTGGGCTTTGCTTCATTCAAGTGATACTGGCTAAAACTTGTCCATCCATCAAAACAGTATTACCACTTCATGGCGTTGTCACAAAGTTCACATAAGTGCTTTGCCAACTTTAAAGCATGGTGTAAATGGTGGTGATTCTGATAGGCAAGCTGAAAGCCCAGGAGAGTGCCCTAGGTGTTATGTGATGCTTTTTATTGTTATTGTGGTTCTGGTTGCTATACTGATCTTATTCTCATATTTATTTGATGAGATTCCTATAGAAACGGTCTGAGAACAATCATTTCAGTCATTTGCCATTATTCTTTTGTGTTTAATGTTCTGTAGACTATTGTGTGAGGGGATAAAATGATGACTTTTTATAATTAGTAAGGCTATTAGGACACAAGCTCATCTTCTGTAGGCTCACCCAAGGCATCTTTGAGACCACTCCAGATGTAAAAAGGACAAGAGGGATGACATGAACTTTGTTCTGTTTCTACAGGATTTAAATTTCTTCTTAAAGTTCTTTTTCTTTATTTTCAAAACCTCTATTAGAGGCTGCTAGTAGAGCAGCAGATCAAAAGTCTGGAGCTCAAATCCCACTAGTCAAGCAACGTAACATTTTTCAGTCTCAGTTTCCTTATTTGCAAAATGGACACAATAATAGCATTTTTACCTAGGGTTATTTGGAATACCAAATGAAATGCTGAGTAAAGTCAAATCAAGTCAACAAGCACTTATTAAACACTGTACTAAATGCCAGAAAACAAACAGAAGAAGGAAAGATAGTCCCTGCCTTCAAAGAGCTTGTATTCTTTTTTTTAACCCTTACCTTCTGTTTTAGAATTGATACTAAGTATTGATTTCAAGGCAGAATAGCAAGAAGGACTAGGCAATGGGGGGAGGGGTAAGTGATTTGCCTGAGGTCACCCAGTTAAGAAGTGTCTCAAGTCACATTTGAACCCAGGACCTCCCATCTCTATCCACTGGGCCATCTAGCTGCCTCAGGAGCTCATGTTCTAATCGGGGAAGACAACACACAAAAGGAGGCTGACAAACAGGGAGGGGAGGAAGGGTACGCATGTTAGGGGCAAGGCAAGGAAATTCTAGAATCAGAAATGAATGGAGCCCAGAGAGGAATGAAAACATGGCCGACTTGGGCAATTTCCTTAAAATGGAGGTTCTGGGAGGAGGCAGTTAATCAACCAACATTAATTTTTAAAAATAATGTTTTACTCTTTTCCTCAATTACATGCCAAACAACTTTTAACATCACTTAAAAACATTTTTTAGTTTCAAATTCTCCCCGTCTCCATTCCACTCTCTCCCCCCAAGACAGTAAGCAGTCTAATCTAGTTCTTACATGCATCATCTATGACATTTTCCCATATTTGTCTCAATAAACATTTATTAAGCACATATATGCTAGGCAATCAGAAGAAGAGTCACAGAACCTGCTTCCAAGTGTGAGAAGTCTGGGACCAGAGTGACCTTCCAGGGTCAGGAAAAGTCCAGAGAGTAAGGAGTGGAGCCTGAAGAGGAATGAAATATGAGTCACACATGGAAAATGCCTTATAAAACTTAAAGTAGTATATAAAAGCCAGCTATTTTTTATTCCATGTAGTTTGGAGACAACAACTACTTGGTATGGTGACATCTAAGAAAAAGATTGGTCTTCAATTTTTATGGATCGATGATATATTTCTTGGGGACTAAGGGCAACAGCTCTGTCTCTGTGAGTGGCAGTTCTGTATATTATTCTCCTATTAATATATGAGTAACTAGATATTAGTATTGGCGTTCGTATCTCTTAGAAAAAAAAGGAATAGATCATCTAATGGCGTCTCCTTCCTGATTCGGGCTTAGAGAATTCGTGTTAAGTAGGTCACTGAGGTTTCATGGTGGTGTCTAAGAAGAGGTGCTGTCTGGAAGGTGATAATTGTCCCATTCTTGCACTGACACAGATAAGATTTAGAGGAAGGAGAATGGAGGCTGAGTTAAGACCAGCATTCCTTTCCTTAATTTCAGCAATTAGCAAGTAGCAGAAAAATTTAACCCAAAGTCTTGAAATAGAAGAAGAGTATTCCAAGAAAGTTTTTAATAGAACCACCATGAAAACCCATGTGAAAACTAAAAAATCTCATATTTGGGCTGGGAAGAGGCAAATGGCTAAGGATGCACAGAGCAAGTTGACAGAGTGGTCTGGATGAGTTAAAGAGAACGATGAAAATTCCCTTTGCGTCCCAGCTGGACCCTTCGGTACAGCTCCATTTTAATCATTTCCTTTTGGGTACTGGTATGTGGAAAGAATGATCAACGTGTGCAAGACCTGGCTGCTGCAAGCATGGTACCAATAGTCTCTGCGGGTATAGCTCAGCCACCGAGGAAATAAGGGAAATCAATTCACTTGATTTTTAAAACATCTAGACAGGAAATCCTCTGCACCCACCCAACACAATGATGGCCCCAAACTCTTTGCTTGCAGATAGCCATACTATTAGGTATTTTGGACATCAGAGCAGGTTTGAGAATCATATTAAATCTCACCCCCACAGAATTTACAGAACTGAGCCAAATTCTGTAATCTGAATTACATTTAGGAGCTTTAAGAGCTTAATGGCAGCAGCTATGTGGCTCAGGGGATAGAGAGCTGAGCCTAGAGTCAGAAAGATCTGAATTCAAATCTAGCTTCAGACATTCACTAACTCTTATCAGCTCAGACAACCTCTGTTTTTGCTTTAATTCACTAATGAAGGAAATAGCAAACAATTTCAGTATCTCTGCCAAGAAAATCCCATAGAGGGTCATGAAGTGTCAGGGATGACTGAACAACAACAACAACAACAGAGTTTAATGGAATATCTTTTTTCCCTACTGTCAATCTAGCTAATTTGATTCAACAAACATTATTATTATAGACTTATAGATGCTGATTATGGACAAGGCACTGTGCTAAGAGTTTTATAAATATTATCTCACTTACTCCTCACCACAACCCTGAGAAGTAAGTGCTATCGTTATTCTCATTTTGCTGTTAAGGAAACTGAGGCAGACCAAGCTTAAGTGAATTGCCCAGGATCTTCCATTCTTTCTAGCAAATCAGTAAAAAAAGAAAAAAAAAACCCAGCTCAACAAAATTATCCAATATAGTGAAGAAATATGACATCATCTACTGTGTTCCACACTCAGTAATCTACCACCTCTGCTAAGAAGGAAGGGAGATGACTTCTTATATTTCCTTTTCAGGATTTGAGTGTGGTTACTAAGTTGTTTTTCAATTGTTTCAATCATGTTTGACTCTTTGTGACCTCATTGAAGTTTTCTTGGCAAAGACACTGAAGTGACTTGAATTCCTTTCTTCAGCTCCTTTTACAAATGAGGAAACTGAGGCAAACTGGGTGAAGTGACTTGCCCAGGGTCACACAGCTACTTAGTATTTGTGACTAGATTTGAACTCAAGGAGGTGAAACTTCCTAATTCCAAATCGGTGCTCTATTCATTGTGTTTCCTACCTACCCTTGGTCACTATAGTATTTAAAAATAAAAAATATTTTTATTGTTTCCTCTAGGTTTTTTTATTTCCCAGATTTCCTTCTTTATTCTTTCATCAACCCTTCCTTCCCCATCAGCTATCTCTTGTAAAGATAAGCTTTTTAAAAGAAAAAATGGAGAAGAGAAAAAATTTTAACAAAACCAATCAATAGATTAAAAAAAAACATTAGACATTATATACAGTGTTCCATACCTATGGATCGTTCCACCTCTGTAAAGGGAAAATAGAGGGATGAAGAAGGCTGTCTCCTCACATTTCTTTGGAACTACATTTGTTCTTGTCTATATTGCTTTCCTGGATTTGTTTACTTCATTGTACGTCAGGTAGCATAAGCCCTTCCACACTTCTCTGTATTCATCATGCTCATTATTTTTTAGAACACAATGATATTCCATTCCATTCCCATACACAATTTGGTTAGCTACTTCTCAATGTATGGGAATCTACTTTGTTTCCAGTTCCTTGCTCCCACAAAAACTCTGCTACAAAGGTTTTGGTGTCTAAGGGAGCTTTCTTTTTGCCAGTGATCTTTTTAAGGTATAGACCTAGCAGTAGAATCTCTGAATCAAAAGGTATGGACTTAATTACTTTATCTGTTGTTGTTGTTGTTGTTGTTTAGTGGTTTTTCAGTCATGTCTGACTCTTTACGATCCCATTTGGAAGGTTGTTTGTTTTTTTATAGATATTGGAGTGGTTTGCCATTTCCTTCTCCAGTTCATTTTACAGATGAGAGGACTGAGGCAAACAGTGTGAAGTGACTTGCCCAGGGTCACAAAGCTAGTATGTGTCTGAGGCCTGATTTGAATTCACGAAGATGAGTCTTTCTGACTGCAGCTTGGCACTCTATCCACTGAGCCGCCTGTCTACATAATTCCAAATCACTTTCCAGAAGAGTTGTACCAGTTTACAGCTTTACCATCTTTTATAACCCAATGATCACTAACAATTGCCAACCTTTGTCATTTTGTCTATTTTCTGAGTGTGAAGAAAAACTTCGGGTTGCTTGATTTTTATTTCTTTTACCATTAGTGATCTGGAGTATTTTTTCATAGAATTATCAATATTTTATAAGTTTTCACTTAAGAACTGTTTGTTCATATCCTTTTGTACATGTAAATTTTACAACATTGTCCCATTGTTTTGTCCTTTCCATTTATCTTGTCATTGTTTACATTATATTTCTGCTTACTTCACTTTTCATCAGTTCAGATACATTTTTTCATATTTTTTGGTACTTATGCTACTCAAGATCCTTTAACATTTCATTATATCACGTACCACAACTTGTTTAGCCTTTCTACAATAATGGGTATCTACTTTAATGCAAAGTAATTTCTTTATATACATATATTTTCCCACCAATTAACATATAATAAATGTCCACACAAATTTTCCTAAGTTATATGATCAAAATATTCTCCCTCCCTCCCTCCCTTACCTTCCTCCTCCCAGTGATGACAGGAAATTTGATCTGGGTTATACATGTATTATCATGTGAAACACATTTCCATATTGTTCTTTTTGTAAGTGAATAATCTTATAAAACCCAAACCTAAGTAAACAAGTGAAAAGTCCTTTGCTTTCACCTGCATTCTGACTCCAACAATTCTTTCTCTGGAGGTGGATAGCATACTTTGTCCTAAGTCCTCAGATTGTCCTGGACATTTATAGTGCTAAAAATAGTAGCTGAGTCTATCACAGTTGATCATTCCACACTATTGCTGTTCCTGTGTACAATGTTCTCCTGGTTCTGCTTATTTTACTTATAGGTTTTATACTAAATAAGAGAGTTATAAAGTTATATTGTGGTCGCCAATTTTAAAATATGAGTTTCCTCCCCCCATGCCCACATTCCTCAAAGCATTCACATCGAGCTTCCTGCTTTTGGAAGGAATGGCCATTCCCCCAAGCTCACGGGTGTTAGCTGAAGAGCTGCCTTCTATTCCCAGTGCTGCCCTATTCACTCCACCCTAGTTATGCTCTGACCAAAATGATCTTTTTCTTCAGACAACTCAAATTAGGTGTGTGCCTCTGTTTCCAGTGGGGACTATGGAGGAGCCAAACACAAAAATTAGCCTTGATGGGTCATTGGTTGAAGAGATTCATGCAGGTGTCTATCTCTGCTCGTATTCTCAAAGAAATTTCATCAATTCTTTCTGAGTTGCAGTAATGTAAGTATGATTAATCATCTTCTGAGTCTTTGGGTATTTAATCACAAAATGGTCTTTTATTGGTAACATTTTTCTATCTGACAAATGATTGGGATCTCATATATTGACCTTTCTCTTGGTGTTTTATTTTTTTCTGTAATGAGGGAACTCCTGTCCCCAAGTCACTGATGCTTAGAATGGATGGGGTAATGATAATGGATGACGATGAGAAGGCAGAGATATTCAGCATTTATTTTGGCTTAGGCTTTACATCAGGGAGAATTTAAGCTCCTTGAGCCCAGGAGTGATTTTTTTTTTGTCTTTTTGTCTCCTGTACCTAGCAAATGGCTGGTGTTTTGAATGGATTAATAAATGTTCCTTGAGTTAAATTGATTTGAATGAGAATGCTCTTTGGACTGAAAAGGACAGAACAAAAAAAATAGCTAAAAGGGATTTGATACTCCAGAAGAGGAGGGTAGGGAGTAAGAGAGGCACTACTCTTTGGTGAACCATAACTAAAATTGCTCTATTACGGCCAAGGTAGGGTCAAGATCTTGGATGAATTTTAGTGAATTGGGAGAAGTGCCACAGGATTGAGGAGGGGTAAATGTCCTAAATCATTAAAAAGACAAGAGCATGGCCACTGACCTTTGCAAGAATGTCTTACTAAAGGGACGATTAGTGAACATTATTAGCAAGGCAGCTGGGTGAAAATGCTCAGCCTGGAGTCAGAAAGACCTGAGAGAGAATCTGGTCTCACATATCTCTGAGCTATATGACCTGGGCAAAGTCACTGGACTTCTGTTTGCTTCAGTTTCTTGACTGTAAAATAGGGATGGTAATAGCATCTCCCTCCAAGGGTTGTTGTGAGGATCAAATGAGATAATGTTTGTGAAGCTCCTTGCTATTAAATATGCTATTATTGTTATTATTATTTACATAGAAAAAGGAGTTTGATAGATAATAAATGAAAAGATAATAAAGAGACATTCTAGCTTCATCAAGAACAAGCTAAGCCTTACTAACCTCACTTCACCAGTAACTATTTTGACTGGTAGAATTGGAGAACACTAGAAATAGTTTGCTTAGATTGTGGCAAAGGGCTTGATAAAGTCTCTCAAACTATTCTTACATAAAAGGTGAATGTGGGCTAGATTCTTATCATTTAAAAAAATTAACCTTTACTTTTCATCTTAGAATCAATACTACATATTGATTCCAAAGTAGAAGAGCACTAAGGGCTAGGTGATGGGGGGTTAAGTGACTTTCCCAAGGTCACACAGCTAGGAAGTGTCTGATGTCAGATTTGAACCCAGGATCTCCTGTGTCCAGGCCTGGATCTCAATCCACTGAGCCATATAGCTGCCCCTGAGCTAGATTATTATTATAGTTAGTAGATTTGGAACTGGTTGAATGATCAGACCCAAAGTGTAATTTTTATTTGTGATTAGTGAAAAAGGAATAGAAGGAATGTTATGTTCTTCAGTCATATCTGACTCATTGACCATACTTGTCCGTGAAGTTTTCTTGGCAAAGTTTTTTTGGCAAAAACTGGAATGGTTTACCATTTCCTTCTACAATGGATTAAGGCAAACAGAAGTGAAGTGACTTGCCCAGGGTCACTCAGCCAATAAGTGTCAGGCTTTAGTTAAACTCATATCTTCCTGATTCCTTTAGTTGCCCCCTAGGTAACCAGAGATGAAAAGACTTCCTCAGTGTCACATAGCTAGTAAGTGACTGGGGTCAATTTGAACCCAGGTCTTCCTGACTTCAAGCTAGGTGCCTCTGGATAGTATGCTCTTCAAATTTCCAGATGACACAAAGTTGGGAGGAATGGCTAATTGAATGGATAAGAGTTGGAATTTTAAAAGTCTTGACAGTCTAATTGGGCTGAATTGAATAAAATGATTTCGACTGAGATAAGTGATAAAATTAAATAGGGGAAGTATGGATATCATCTGACAAAGATCAGAGGATTTTAGTGAACTACAAGCTCATTATTTGTTAACAATATGAGTCAACAAGCTTAAAATGGCAGCTACAAAAAGCCAATAGAATTTTAGATTGCATTAAGAGAAGTATATTTAAATATGTTTCTTATAAGTATACTTATATTTAAATATGGCATCTAGGTGGCAGGATGGAGAGAACATTTGGACTTGGAATCAGGAAGACATCTTCCTGAGTTCAAATCTAGCCTCAGACAATAGCTTTGTGACCCTGGTTAAGTCATTTCACCCTGTTTGCCTCAATTTTCTGGAGAAGTGAACTGGAGAAGGAAATTGCAAACAACTTCAGTATATTTGCCAAGAAAACCTCAAATGGAGTCATAAAAAAGTCAGACACAACTGAACCGACTGAATGATAACAACAAAAATACTTAAGTATAAGAGAAGTATACATCCAGAGAAGTCTATTTAAGAAAAATGATGGTTTCATTCAAATCTGCCCTGGTCAGACTCTATCTGGACTACTGTGTTCAACTCTGAGTACTTACATTTTAGGTAGGACATCGACCAACTAGAGTGTGTCCCATTACCTTGAGGTCAGACTTCTAGGCTGATTCCTCCTTGGGGCTGTAGCAAATCATGTTGGATCCCACCAGAACTTGCACTCAAGGGTTTGAAGTCCATGAGAAAATGGTTATAAAGAATTCCATAATCTTTTACAAGGGTGTGCTGGTAAATGTTTAACAACCAGACTCTCAAAAAAAAAAAAGTATGAGCATATACTTTAACATAAACTGCTTTATGAAAACCTAGAAATTAAAAAAAAAAAGCTCTGATTTGTAATGATGCCAGTTTCTGAGTTGTAATACACTGAAAAAATGAACAGCGACCTCCCTCAAGTCAGTTAGAGCTAGCTCCAATAAGAATTCAGCATCATGACCAGCAGTGATCACATACCTGAGAAGGACTTCAGTTGAGGCATAGAAAATGATAGTAAAGAAGCACCATTTCTCACTGCTATCTTGTAGCTAAGGGAGAAGCACATACCTAAGGAGGAGACTGATTCCATTATCATTTCATCTTGGACAACCACATTTTTGTCCTGTATTTATAATAGTAGCCAATCTCTCCTGCTTCCTCCAGGCAGATGCCATCATCCAAGTGGATGGATATTTCCTATATATAGTTGGAATATCACCCAAATTGGGGATGTCCAGGGAATGGGAGATGACTTAAGCTATGCCAACAATAGAAAAGAAGTCAGCAAAAGAAGCAATCAAAAAGGGAAAATTTGGCATTTCAATTCAATCAACTGGCTAGTTGCCCTACATGAAGCCCAAATAATTTAGCTTTAGCTGGGTTGTTTTTTGGGTCATTCTTGCTCTTTTCTTCCTCACTAAATGGATTGATTTTTAAGCGAATTAACTTAAAGGAGAAGGCTTTTGTTATTGTGAGTAGACTCAACTTATGATATTGTGTTTACTTGAAACTGTTTTTTCTTTGGGTGAGACCTTTCTAAGTCATATGCTCTTAACATAAGACAGTCAAAGTCCTGTCTGCTGATATAATAGAGTGAAGAGGGAGTATTGCAAACATACTACAAAATATCTGTCAATTTTTATTTTCTTGCTGGCTGACCAATATTTGCTCAGTTCTGAAGGTTTTCTTTTTCTCTTTTTTTTTCTAATCTGAAACATTTTACCTTTGTGAAATTTCCTTCATTTAAAAAAGTATTAAAGTATTAAAACTTTTATTTTATATTTTAAAGTAGAAATATAGTAAGAATAACATGTAAACATAAAAGTATAAATAGAATGTTCTTTTAAAAAGTATATAAAAGTACTAAAATTTTTATTTCATTTTAAAAGTATAAATATAATTTGTATGTAATAATATAAACATAAAACATAAAAATACAAAAAAGTATTTTATTATAAACTTTCTTTTCAAAAGTAGAAATACAATTAACACACAACATATAAATATGAGAGTATAAATAAAATTGTATTTTTAAGTACATTAAAGTATTAAAAGTATTTTAATTTTATTTTAAAAGTATGAATGTAATATATATAACATATAAACATAAAAGCATGAGTGAAATTTTCTTTTAAAAAGTATATTAATATATTGAAAATTTTATTTAATTTTTAAAAGTAGAAATAAATAAGTATAAAGGTATAAATTAAAGTTTATTTTAAAAAGTAAGCTAAATTATTACAAGTTTTAAATTTCCTTTTAAATTTAACATATAACGAATATAAAAGTAGAAATAAAATTTAATTTTAAATAGTCTAGTAAAGGTATTTTAATTTTATTTTTAAAGTATAAATATAATGTACATATGTAACATATAAAAATAATAGCATAAACAAAGTTTTATTTTTAAAAGTATATTAAAGTATTAAAGTTTTTTAACCCTGTAGAACACAGCTTGAATATATGTGGATGTAACACCTTGCCTGTCTCTACTTATAGTCTTATTAACCAGTAGATCATATGACCTGACATGCCAGTAGTGACCCCAAATCTTTCTTGTCCTTGTTTCCAGTTCCCAGGACATTCAAATCACTTCCTATCTTTGGATTTCAGTTTCTTCATCTGTTAAATGAAGGCATTAGAGTGGGTGGCCTCTGAAGACCTTTCTAACATGAGATCTTTGAGCCTCGTCCCATTTCGAAGACCCTTAGTAAATGTTTGTTCATTGGAATTTGTTGGAACTGCTCTACCTGAGTTGACTTTATAAAAAGAAAGAACAGAAGTGAAATGTTATTAAAGCTACGTCCCACTTAGTGCAGAGAATGAATGATTCTGATTCACACTACATATTTCCATTGGACTGGAACCAATTTACTTATTTCACATACTTGTAACTTTGATGTGGTAGAATTTTTAAAGGAAAATTTATTCTTTTTTTTTAAAAAACCCTTACCTTCCGTCTTGGAGTCAATACTGTGTATTGGCTCCAAGGCAGAAGAGTGGTAACGGTAGGCAATGGGGGTTAAGTGACTTGCCCAGGATCACACAGCTAAGAAGTCTCTGAGGTCATATTTGAACCTAGGACCAACCATCTCTAGGCCTGGCTCTCAATCCTTTGAACTACCCAGCTGCCCCCTAGGAAAATTTATTCTTAAGGGACCAGGGAACTAGACTTTTGAGTGAGAACTTTCTAGATGGCTGGAATGTGAGTTTCTTAGAGAAAATACAAAGAATGATTTAGATGAAATGCAAACAACAGGTCATGAGGACATTTGAATAAAGCAAGACTTTATTATTTTGATAGAGAGAGTTACTGTGAAGGAGTTAGAGGTTTCTCCTAAGGCATGGGATATCTCTGGACTCAGAAGGAACCATTCATACAAAGCAAAGGAACAGACTAGAATATTGGAAATATTAGAATATTTGCCAGAGTCTGAGAAGAGGGAGGAGCTCTTAGTAATATTCCATATTAGACTCGTTATTTCAGTTGGAGAACATGAAACTATTGATGTATTTGAAGAGGAAAGAAGGGCAGCTAGGAGGCACGGGGGATAGAGCATCAGGTCTGGACACAAGATCTCAGTTCAAAAGTGGCCTCAATAGCTATATGGCCCTGGGCAAGATACTTCACTCTGCCTCAGTTTTCTCATCTGCAAAATGAGCTGGAGAAGGAAATGGCAAAATCACACCAGAATCTCTGCCAAGAAAACCCCAAATGGGGTCATGAAGGGTCAGATAGGACTGAAATGATTAATGACAAAAAAGAGGGAAAATTGTATGAAATTGCCCCAAATAAGAAAGATTTCAGTCAATTTGGATATGTAATTTGACTTTGTCATCTTTCTCCTCAAATTCCTCAGGGGCTCCCTATTGTATTTATGATAAAAGTCCTCAGATTGGGGTGTCAAAGACACGGTAATCTGACATCAATTTACCTGTTAGATTCATTTTCACATGACTTTCTTCATCTACCAGACATTCCAGCCAAGTTGTCTGTCATTCCAATCTTCTTTTTATGCTTTTGTGAAGACTATGCCCCTCGTGCCTGGACTTTATTTCTCCTCTTTGACTTGGAGAATCCTTAATTTCTTTCCAATCTCTGTTCAGGGGTTACTTCTCTAGGAATCCTTTCCTTATCTGTCCAGTTATAAGTCTTCTCTTTTTTCTACAATAATCTTATATTTGCTGAGCTGTGTGTTATATCCCCCCAGTAGAATAATGATTAATATTTATAGATTGCTTTTTAATTGCAAAGCAAATTTAGAACTCTATTCCCATAATAATTAAGCTGTGAATACCTTTTGACCCAGCTATTTATCACTACCAGGCTTACAACCTAAAGAAATCAAAAGAAGGAAAAAATGATCTTTCTGTACAAAACTGTTTATTACAGCCTTTTTCATAGTAGCCCCAACCTGGGAACTAAGGGAGTGCCCACCTTTATTACTTTTACCATTTGTTTGCCACCTTTGACTAAACAATGATCTTACATGAATATGCAAAATTGGGGAGTTGGGGGAGTGTTTACTTCAAGCATGGGGGTATTCCCCCTCTACTCCCCCTGCAGTGGAATGGGCTGATAGAAACAATTTGTTCCAATAGCCATGAAGGCAACTGAAGGCAGGCACTGTGGAGCACTTAGAGCTTGGTCAGTCATCAAAGAAGCCAGGTTGTCCTGACTTTTGTCTTACCACTGGAGTTGGAAGACTCTGGAGGAGGAAGTGAGGCTGGACAATTTTGTGCAACTCTGCCTCACTTCCATCCACTTCACAAATGAGTCAAGACATCAATCACCCTGTGATGCCATGGCTCCTCTTTGAAAAGAAGGACAAACCATAATTTTACATGAATATGATGGAATTATATTTTTGCCACAAGAAATGATGAAATGGACAATTTTGGAGCAAACTAGGAACACCTCTATGAAGTGACATAGAGAGAAGTGAGCAGAACTAGAACAATTCTTGTTAACGATAGCAAGAGTTTAGAGTAGAACAACTTTGAAAGACTTCAGGACACTATCCAATACAACGATAAACTGCGCATTCAGAGGATCGAGGATGAAACAGGACAGAGAGGCAATAAAGAAGAAGATGTGCATCCTAAGAAGTCATCAAAGCGGGCATTTGTTTTCTTGGATTATGCATATTTATTATGAATTTTCTTTTGCTTGTTTTATTGTTCGGTGGGAGGAAGTTAGAGGGCATGATGGTAAGTAATCATAAAAAAAAAGTTTGCAAAACACTTTACAAAAGTTGCCTACTCAACCTGTCCTCACAAAAAACCTTGTGAGTAAATACTACAGATATGATTATCTCATTTTGCAAATGAGGAAGCTGAGATTTAGGGATGATAAATAAATTGCCTACAATTATACTGCGAGCTCCAATCCAGTTTTCAGGATTCCAAGTCCAGCCCTGGGTCCACCGCATAACCAAATATAAACTCTTTGTTTTTCTTTTTTCTTTTTTTCCCCCCACAGGGCCAGTATATGATATAGTCCTATACAAAGTAAGCACTTAATACACATTAGCTGACTAAAGAAAATTGGTCCAGGATAGAGCCGTCGTATAGTGCAAACCATTGTCATGATGATATTTCCTGTTCTCTTCTTGCTTTCCCCCTCTCCCCGACTCCATTCTGAATTCCCTGGCTTTGGGCCATTGCTCTGGACTCCTTCCTGGCCTTCTGCCTGGTCTCTTGTATTTGGCTACCAATGAACTCTGGCTTGACCCAGAAAGGCATCCTGTTTATTCCTTCTATCTTGACTTGAGCCACACCCTCTTAACCCAGTTCAAATGCATGAAGAAGGCTTTGGAGCAGATGTTGGAAATTTCAGGTGTCCCAATCTGCTGTGGGGGAGGATATTTGGGGGCCAAGATGACTTTCTCCTGAGCCCTTCAGATGACATCACATGGACAAACTATCTTTGCTAACTCATGAGACCAGTTTGGCCGCCATACGAAGTCTCTGTGGCATAAATAATATTCTTCACACTGAACTCTGGCCACATTCCTACCTCTGAAGAAACAAGAGATAGTGGCCTTGTTGTGTGCCTCTCTGAAATCAGAGAGAGCCAGAACGGATTCCTTTCTAAGAGGGAGAAAACAGTATGTCAGATCATAGATATATTTTAAAGGAAGCTGTCAACATGGAGGCAATTGGATAGCATGAGAAGGTCATTGAGCTGTAAGCCTGGTAGGAGACTTGGCTATTAACTACTCATTTAGCTAAGAGTAAGTCATTTCTCAATTTGCCTTTGGTTTTCCTCATTCATAAAAGGAAGTGAGTAGACTAGGAGTTCTTAGCATTTTGGGGGTCCCTCTGTCCCACTGGCACTATGGTGAAACCCTTCTCAAAATATTTCTAAATGCATACACCCAAATATACAGAATTACAAAGAAAAAAGCTAATTCTACTGAAATAAAGATGTAATTTTTTTCCCCATCTGGGTTCAGGGACTATCCTACTCCTTACCCCCAGGCTATCTAGCCACTGCCACCTTGGATGCTTATGGACCTTGGGACTGGATTACCTCTAAGGTTCTTTTGATTCTTTGATTCTCTGAAAATCAGGTGGCCCTGGGGTAAAGAGAAAATCGGATTAGTTCCCATTGGGACTTCTTTGACTCAAATTTTGAGAGACTTTAAGGAGTTTGCCAAATGCTGGAGGTCTGAGAGCAGATTGGGGAGAAAGGAGTCAAGAAATGCAAGGCAAAGAGAAGGGCAGGGATATTCGGTATCTCATCTCTAGACACTCCATGATCGAGGGGTTATGGATAAGACCTCGTACCAATACTTCCTTCCCAGCACCAAAAAGCAGCATTCCACGTGCCCTGGCCCAGGCTCTGCCAAAGTTCAAAGCATGGCACCTGGAATGCAATACTTACCAATTAGCCACCTGCCAGGGATTCTGACTGGCTCAAGGAACAGAGAGAAGGCAGATTGCCTGCGTATGTCTGCATCACAGAGCAATTCTGGACACTTAGTGATGCCATCCAAATCTAACGCCTGGCAAAGTGCAGTTTCACCTCTTTGGAGCGGAGGAAGGAGCCCTTGTTCTGATCTGGTCCTGCGTAGGTAGATGAGTGCTGGGGCGTGGCGTGGGGGGAACCAATGGCTGTGAAATCAATAGTTCCTGGAGCTGATGACGCTGAGAAGCTTTGGCAATGCGAGCTTCCGAAGCGCTTACTCCGTACTGCTCCCTGGTGTGAACACTAGCAGGATGGTTAGCTCCATTCCAAATCTCATCAATAAAGCAGTGAAGTTGATCTAGCCCAGAATCTCCTCCAAGAACCTGCAACACTGGTAGCCAAGGGCTCTGTACCACCTGCAGCTCTGTCTGGACCCATGGGACCTGGCAATCTCCAATCTGAGTGGTCCCGGAGTTGTGGCAGATAGATTTTTGAAGTTCTGGGTGACAAATGGGCCAAACTAGGGCTGAGAAGGAATAGAAAATGTCCAGTTAAGGAGCAGACCAGACCTAGGAACTTTCTAGAACCTCTAAGGTGAAAATGGAGGTAGCAGGTGGGGATGCTTAGAAGCAAAGGGAGCTTTTAGGGGTGTTGGACGCCAAGATGAGGCAGAGGGTCAGAAGCCTCCAGGAGCCTTTGCTATTCTAAGGTGGCCCAAGAAGTGTTCATCTCAGCCTACTTTGATTCTCACACTGGCCATCCTGTCCATTGTATCTAAGATTATAAATCTCAGGATCAGAGAAGAGAATAGTTTACCATGTAAAGATTCACGAGCTAAACTAAGGAAAATCTGCTTTGATTGGTAGAGATAGAGAAGAAGGCATTTCTTCCAGAGCTATAACTAGCAATTTTTATTACCAGGGCAAGTGGCACTTTAGGTCCAATAGCTTAGTGTTTTTCAAGGAAGGTGGGAAATGACAAACATGATGAATAGAACAGAGAGAAATATGGAAAGATGTATGAATTGATGCAAAGCCTAGTAAACAGAGCCACTGTTTATATAAGGACTACAACAATATAAATGGAAATAACAACCACCACAAAACAATCAAAACTGAATGTTGGGGCCAGCTAGATGACTCGGGATTGAGAGTCAGACCTAGCAATGGGAGGACCTGGGTTCAAATTTGACTTTAGATACTCCCTCGCTGTCTGAGTCTGGCCAAGTTACTCTGCTATTCAGAAGCTGCCTGAGAAATATTCATTTTAGCCACTAGTTTAATATTCACACTGGCCTTCCAGTCTATTGTATAACCCTTTGATAGCTAGCTCTTACTGCTTTTCCATCTTGGAGACAATATACAGTATTGATTCTAAGATGGAAGGTAAAGGTTAAAAACATACTGAATGTTATACAATGATAAAGAACAAATTTGACTCTAAAGAAGAGATATGAGAAGACACCTCTCCTGTTCCTTCACAGAGGCTGGGGTCCAAGGAATATCAGATTTTTTTTCAATGTGTTGATTGATTCTGATTATTTTTTTTCCCTTTTCAATCTCTTTTTTTAAAAAAATGCTTTCAAATCTGGCCTCAAATACTTTCAAGCTGTGTGACCCTGGGCAAGTCACTTAACCCCCATTGCTTAGCCCTTACCAATCTTCTGCCTTGGAACCAATACGCAGTACTGATTACAAGATGGAAGGTAAGGGTTTAAAAAAAATCCTTTGTTATAAGATGTTTGGAAGAGGACAGGGTGGAATATAGGGAGAAATATACGCAATGTAAATTCTTTTAAAAAAAGAATATCAATAAAAACCTTATTTTCAAAAACTCTGGAACTGATAACTATGGTCAAGTCAGTTGAACAGAGTGAAGAAATATACCCCTGTGGGTTTTCCAGTCTCCTAGTCGTCAATTGCTCAGTTTCTACAGAAATTGGAAATTTGGTCATTCTGCTTGGGACCTTGGTCACCCCGTAGGATCTGGAGCATTCTGGACCTCCTGGATCCCCTTTCAGACTCCTTTTCCCCCAATAAGGCCCAGCAAAAGTTTCTTCCCTTGCTTTTACCCAGTCTCTATAAATCTCCCTGGGATTATTCAGGGACAAAGCAACCTATCCAATATAAAAGGAAGATTAAAACTGTTTAGGGATGCAGAATTTAACAGAAACAAGAGAACAATCAGGTCCCTGTCCCTGACGTAGAACTGAGTCTAGGTTGTATGTTAGTCCTTGTAGTCCAACAGTGAGGGAGGGCTGACTTTCTCCATCCCACCACCTCAGCCCCCCATACTTTGTTACCACAGATTTCCACCGTGGAGGTCAATATGACCTCAGAGGAAATTCAGTCTTGCACCTGGACCTCTTCTCTCTCCTCAGACATAACTTGGGGCCAACCCGTATCACTTCTAGCCTGCTACTTCAAAGGTGTTTTTTTTTTTCCCTTTCCTCTATTACATTTGGACTCTGGGTATATTTAATGGGGTGTGTTAGAGCAGAACAGTCCGTAACTTGGGAGCTTTCTATCAAGATTAAACAGGTGCATAATCCTTCTTTAGCAAGGCTGGCAGCTGTAACAGCTGGAAGATTTCCCTTCCCAATATGCACACATAGTTCCTGGGCTTTATCCTCAGGCATTTCTGGTGGTGGCTCTCACCAGCTTTTGGGGGGCAGTCAAAGAACTGTTTGATTGATTTCTTCTGTCCTGCAGGGAAAAGCCACCCCCCTTTAAGTAAGGCTCCGAGGCAAAACCAAGAAATGACTTTCCCATCTCTTCTCCCTCCATCCCATATTAAAGTAAGATCTGAGAAGAAATGCCGGGGACCAGTGATGTAGACTCTCAGGTAAGCAAAGCCCCCTGGGATGAGGGAGAGCAGCATTATCCCATCTTGCAAGAGTTGGTGCTCAGGCTAGGCTGGGGTACTCCCCAACATCTCCTTCTGGGCCAGCCCATCCCCTGTAAAGAGACAGCACCCCGCTAGGTGTCTCTGCTGTGGGTGAGGGTGGCTCATCGAGCCTGGATCTGGGGATTTTCTTTTCTCTTTTTGCCAGAGGAGACTCATATCATCTTCTAATGTAAACAATATTGTAAGAGAGTCTGACAGCCCCACAGGATTTCCATTGGGCAGTGATTGATGGGCCAGAGGGTGGAATTGCAGGGATCCTACATCAAGCACACCTCTCTCCTGGCTCTAAAGCTGACCCTGTTAGCACAGTCTGACTTGGATCATTTGTCTCAGAAGTACCAGGGGATTTTCAAACAGCTGTGGATTCAACCATTTCAAACAGGAACATATTTTTGGTTTGTGGTAAGAATAACACACACCGCATGTGCTTGGGAAGCCAGGCCTTCAAATTCCTGGAGCACTGGGTGGGGCCAGTGCCTTTTGGGCCAGACTTCTCAGGCCCCCACCAGTCCCTTCTGCATCCTCAGTCCTCCCTTCACCCTCCTTCCCCCGCCATAAAAAACGGTGTCACTGTAAACTAACTAGTTTAAATGGAAGAAGTACTTATCTGCTAATTCCTCCCAGCTGACTATGCTTCTCTAAGGTAGGGCAAGGAGCTGCCATCTTGGTTCCCACTGGTTGTGGTGATTTAGCTTCATGGCCAAACTTGGGCCAGCCTGGACCTCAGATCCAAGGATATCCCTTCGCATTGGTGCAAAATCCAACCCCTTTTAGGTTTGTTTTTCTTCTCTGATTTCTTCTCCCCTTTCTGCTATCTCTCTTTTTTTTCCTATCCTTACCTTCTAATTTATTCTTCCTTTTCCCCCAGTCTTTCTCCTTCTTCCTCTCCTTACAAGCTCCTTCTCTCTCCCATCTTTCCCTTTCCCTCCCTTCCTCTCTCCATAGCTTTCTTTTCCTCTTTGCCCTCTCTTCTTTCTCCTCTTTCTTTATCAACTTCCTTCCTTCCCCCTCTTCTCCATCCCAGAAGAATCTGTTTCCATCNCCTCTCCTTACAAGCTCCTTCTCTCTCCCATCTTTCCCTTTCCCTCTCTTCCTCTCTCCATAGCTTTCTTTTCCTCTTTGCCCTCTCTTCTTTCTCCTCTTTCTTTATCAACTTCCTTCCTTCCCCCTCTTCTCCATCCCAGAAGAATCTGTTTCCATCACTCTTTTTCTCTTTAGTGGGATCCTCCCCACTTGCCCTCCCCAGGGATGCCTGGGCCTGAGAAATGATGAGTTCGGATCCGCTGCCATTACCCCTGCCATGTGGCTGGATCCAGCCTGTGGTGTTAGTATTAAAAATGCAAACGCTGAAAAGTCAACAGGATGTAGCAAGCAGCAAAGCCTCCCGACTTATTCCTACACACCCGAGCTAGGAAATCATTACCACAGTAACAAGGACTGGACTTCTCATTTACTGGCTTCTGCGTGGCCTGTGTCTCATTCAAGCAGAAGCCTAATGAGCACAGCCTGGCTCCCTCCCCAGCAGTGACTCAGCGGCCTCAATAATGAGACTGCCTGGCTCCTCTTAAGAAGCTGTAAGAGTTTTAGCCCAATCACCTCTGCCTGTTCAGGTAAGTGGGAGGTCTGTATGCACTGCCATGAACTCCACTACCAGCCTTCTCAAGTGCTAGCACCACCGCATTTGCTCCCTGCCTCTCCTTCTCAAGCCTTGGGTGTCTCAGCAGACCCTTGGGACCCTCTCCATTTGTGCTCCAGATGGAGATGAGGGAAGCCAAGCTAGAATGCTATAAATGGATTAATATGAAGGAGACAGAATCACAGAGAGAGAGGGGGAGGAGGGACTGAGCAGAGAGAGAGAGAGAGAGAGAGAGAGAGAGGAAAAGAAGAGAAAAGAGATTGATAAAGGAGAGGATAGAGAAGAGAGAGATGGATACAGAAGAGGGGAGAGAGAAAGAGAAAGACAAAAGGATACAGAACAGGAAGAGAGAGAAAGAAAGATAAAAAAGAAGAGAAAGAATGATAGAGAATGAGAGAGAGAGAGAGAGAGAGAGAGAGAGAGAGAGAGAGAGAGAGAGAGAATAATATAGAAGGGGTGGGAAGTAGAATCAGGCACAGAGAACAAATGGAAAGAAGAGAGATGAGTAATAGTGAAGGGGAGGAAGGTAGGAAAACAGAAGGAGAAATGGAGAGGAGACACTGAGATAGCCAAGCAGAGAGAGAAAAGAGAGAGCAACAGAAGGAGAGGGTGGTAGGAAGAGACTGAAGGCGAGAGAACAAAAGGGAGAGAGACGGAGAGATAAAGGCAGAGTCAAAAAAAGAATAATAGAGAAGGGGAAGGAGGTAGAAACAGATAGAAGAAACAAAGGGGGAGAGAAATAGAGAGACAAAGACAGATAAAAAGAGATAGAAATATAACAAATGTGCAGGGAAATGTGTGTGGGGAATCCTGAGACAGAGCAAGAGATAGAAAGAAATATAAATAATAAAGAGCGAGAGGGAGGCAAAAATAATCACGGAGAACAAATAAGAGAGGGAAAAAATGAGAAAAACCATAGAGAAGAGAGAGGCAGAGACCAAAATAGATTGAGTAAGAGAGACAGCAGATACACAGCAGTGCCCAGGGCCTGAGATATTGCCACCATCTTTTCCCATAATGTCAGAATAACACCACCTGAGGTAGGTACACCTGGGAACAGCCCAGCAGGCAGTATAGGACTGCAGCAGGCAGTCAGGACCTTCAGGCTAGTGTTTTCTTCTCAACCTAGTGGAGGTGAAAAAAAGGAAGAAAAGTCCTCTTGCCCCAGTTCCCTTCTTCCTCCCCATCTCTCAACCTCTGCTTTCTCCAAATCAGGCTTTGTGCACAGGGCCCTCCCTCCTTTGTGAGCTGGCCAGGCTCTTTCATTCCTCCCCGACAGCCTGGTTCCAGGAGAACTAGAGGCCTTTAGCATCCATGTGAGCTTTGCCAGGCGAACAGCAAGTGAGCAGGGCAGCCAGCAGCTTGTGAAAGGGCTCCCATGTATAGCTTCCCTGCCCTGATCCTGGCCACAGTTGAATCAATGCCATCGTTCCCACTTAGGGAGGCTTGCAGGTGGCAGGGCTTCCCTGGAGAACTGCCCAAAGAGAGTTTTTTCTCTTCCTTCAGTTGTATTTCTGGGAAGTCAGGGTTGATTATCCCAGCTGGCCAGAGCAAAGTACCACCAAGACCGAGGCTATGGGTTCAATGCCACCAAGAGCTCAGAGTTAACCATGCAGAGTCCAGGAGTTGGCAAACCCCTGCCTTTCCTGCCAAAGAAGGTAGGCAGGGTAATTTTCTTTGGCAACCATGTTTCCCTCCCTTCCATCTGTAAGAGCCGCTTCCAACCTCCAAAGTTGGCAGCTGGCATGTGCTCCCCTTTCCCTCTTGTAAATTGGTGGTTGGCACCTCCTGGACTGACCCCCTGCCCCTCATTCCTTCTCAGTAAACAGCAGTTTCTGAATAACATCCTCCCCCTTGACACCTCTGCCTCCCGTCCCCCGTAGAGTGTCCTTAGGAAAGTAGGTGTACCTTGGCACATCGCTTTGAAGAGGTCAGAGCGACATAAAAGTGAAAAGGAGGAAGTTCGTACTTTCAGAGGAGGGGGGGAGTGTGAGCAAAGGTTTCAAGGAGGAAAAGGCATCTGAGCTGAGCCTACAAAGAAGAGATACATTTCAGTGGGCAGAGCTGGGGTTCTGGGGAGTCCTTCTGAAGCCGGTGTGCAAATACACAGAGGTGGGAGAAGATGGGATGAGGCTTGGGGTTAGATTAAAGAGGATCGTACATGTTAAAAATGTCGGCTTGAAGTCGATTAGGGTCAGTTTAGTGGTTGTGCCATTCTTCTTTGCCAATTGGGTTTCCTTTAGGATGGGGAGATGACACTGAGAATTAAGAGGGAGGCGCCATTAAATCCTGGTCATGTTCTGTTACTGTTCCGTTGTTTCAGTTGTATCCAGCTCTTTGTACTCCATTTGAGATTTTCTTGGCAACCACTAGAGCCGTTGGCTCATTCCTTCTCCACCTCATTTTACAAATGAGGAAACTGAGGCAAACACAGTTAAATGATTTGTTTGGAGTCACTCAGCTAGTGTTTGAGTCAGATTTGATCTCAGGTCCTCCTGACTCCAGTTCTGGTGCTTTGCATTGTGCCACCTAGCCACCTTTTCTGACCCAGTCTTGGTAGGGTAGGGATGGGGAAGCAAGATTCCCAGAGACATTACAATGACAGCTGCCATGACTCCTCAGGCACAGAGAAGAACCTAAAATGTTATTTATACCCTTTGGGAGGAGACCCTTTAATCTCAACTCACAAAACATGTTGGGTATAAAGAACCTAGATGGGTGTGGGTGGGGAGGGTACACACAGAAAATCATTTCAACCTTTCTACCTTGATTTGGGCTTCCCTCTAGTTAAATGTCTAATCTTAGGAGCCATTGAATTAAAATCGGCACTTTTACTAGACTTGAAAAAAGACCCTCAAGCACAAATACAAATGTTAAAAATTATTTTGATGTGAAATTGGGGAAATATTTTTTTTATTCTTTAAAAACCCTTACTGTGTATTGGTTCCAAGGGAGAAGAGCAGTAAGAGCTAAGCAATGGGGGTTAAGTAACTTGCCCAGGGTCATGTCTGAGGTCAGATTGAACCCAGGACCTCTTGTCTCTGGAACTGGCTCTCTATCCATGGAGCCACCTAGCTACTTCCTAAAACGATATTTAAAAAAATATCCTTCTAGCTAGCTGTGTGACCCTGGGCGAGTCACTGCCTTGGAACCAATGCACAATATTGTTTCTAAGACGGAAGGTATGGGTTTTAAATATGTATTATATGTATTATTAAATATAAATAAAATATGAATATATAATACATAAATATATAAAATAAACATGCAAATATAAATATATAATTATTATATAATAAATATATATTATATATTCTTAAATAAAAATAAAATAATAAAA
>NC_058134.1:72675475-72706350 GCF_016433145.1 Gracilinanus agilis | reverse complement strand
TAAATATAAATAAAATATGAATATATAATACATAAATATATAAAATAAACATGCAAATATAAATATATAATTATTATATAATAAATATATATTATATATTCTTAAATAAAAATAAAATAATAAAAACAAATAAAAATAAATATATTAATTATATGCCCTTATGATTTGCATCATGACCCATAAAAGTCATGCAAAATGGTAATAATGAATCATGCACCAGATTTAGATTTAGGATCCAGACATGGGTTCAAATCCAGCCTCCTACACACAATAGCAGTATAAGAGCTTGTTAGCTGGGCATTTATCCTCAGTTTTTTTATCTGTAAAATAGGGATGATTGTAGTATCAACCTTGCAGGGTATTGTGAGAAGATGAGACAAGGTACATAAAGCACATCCTGAAGTCCCATACAACATTTTCTTACAAACAAAATTAATATGGTATAAATAATATAAATAAAATCATTAGGATTGAACTGGTGATCTTGCTGGTATGGGGAACTCTTCAGGAAACTCCCTCTCCACTGCAGATCGGCTCTATCTTCTCTGAAACACTGTCTCAGAGAGTTGCTTAGAGTATTGAGAAGTCAAGTGACTTCCCAGAGACCAGAGCCGGTATGTGTCAGAGGGGGGACTTGAACCAAGTCTTCCTGGCCAACTCTGTAGCTACCATGCCACGTGGCCTTTTATCTAACGATAATGATGGTCATAAAAGACCGGCTGACGTCTTAGGGGCCTGGATCTTATCATTCAGTCCTTTGAGACCCCATTTGGCATTTTCTTGGCAAAGATCCTGGAGTGGGTTGCCATTTTCTTCTCCAGCAGTCTTGTTTCTAGCATTTCTCAGTCCATTCAGCGAGCATTTATTTAGCATCGACAATGGGCCAGGCGCACACAAAGACAAGTCAGACAGTCCCTGCTTTCAAGGAGTTAATTCCATCCAGAAAGGAAGGAAGAAAATTCTCTAAGAAGCTGGCTATGAGAACTGTGAGCTCATACGCAATAAACTTTTTGGAATGCCCAATGCAACGGACATTTATTGAGGACCTACAATGTGGTAGAGTGGAAAGATTGTTGGGTTTGTGGCCAGAGGACCTGGGCTCCCATTCCAGCTCCCTCACTTTCACTTCTGCAATCTTGGCAAGTTGCACTATTTCTGTGCGACTCAGTTTCCTCATTTTTTTTTTTTAATGAGAGGGTTGGACCAGGTGACTTCCGGCTCTGTGATTGATGGGAAAAGTTCTGCTCAGGGGAGGAGGCAGAAAATATGATGATCAGATACTTCCCCTGCCCTCAAGAAGCTTCTTTGCCACGGAGGGTCTGTATGGCTTTTCCCCTCCGCAGGCAAGAGCCAGGAAATTAACCCGGCAGCTGTTTCCTCTGGAAAGGGAGGTTTTGAAATGAAAACTATTTATAGACATGATTTCAGACCTTTCATTCCTTAGATTGTTTTCATTAACTCTGGAGGCTTAGATCTCCCCGGGTTCTCCTTCTGTCTGCCCTGTGTGCCCTCCTGGTCACCTCCTGGCCTCTGGAGCCCTCTCCTAGATCCTGTGTCTTTTCTCCTGAATAAGTGACTCCTTCTTGGTGCCTGAGATGCAGCTGTTCCTGTTCGGATCCTCTTTGAAGCTCACCCTTTCTAGATGCTGCTTAGATCCCGGGGCTCAGCTAGCCGCAGAGAAGATGTCTTTTTGGCTCAGCCAGGGGGCACAGATCTCTTTGTCCTCTTCCGTTCCAGGATGCTGCTGCTGCTGCTGCTGCTGGAGCTGTCATGTACCTGCGAGAGGCTGACAGGATAAGCCCAGCAGTCCTTGACCACAGACACTCAGAATGTTGTTTTTGTTTTCTGGCCAGCCCGTGGCTAGACACGGTTTGCAGCTCGTGTCTTATTCTTGGATACCGTCTGACTCCTTGATCCCAATACCTACCCCTTCCCTGACTCTTTGGTGTTTCTGTTGGATTTCTATTCACAGAGGGACACAGGGCTGCTGGGTCTGGGTCTCTGGTCTGGTCTTTGCCCTAAGATGGGGCCAAGTAGGCGAGGGAGCTAGTTAGGACTTAAGAGTTGGGAATGCTGGGTTGTAAGGCAAGGCTCTAGGGCAGGGGTCGTATGGCTCCACCTCCCGACCTGCAAGTCCCGGCAGAGCCCCAGGATATGCTTCAGGGGGCCCCTCAGCCCCCACCCCAGATTCCAGCGCCTTCCCCGCCTCCATCCTCCTCCTTCAGCACACCTTCATGGCTCTCTCGGCCAAAAAGGTTGCCGACCCCTGCTCTAGTGTTTTCTGGTGGATGATCTCACAGCCTCTCTGCCTTAAAACTTAGGAGTTTGGTTCCAATGAGACCTCTCCCAGGACGTGGCCACTAGAAATTAAAAATGGCCATGGGAAGAACCGACTATCTAAATTGTTTATTTGTACAAAAATTTCTTATTGACTAGATATGCTTATATCTTCTTGTAATCTCTACGTGTATAGAAATCTATAGATAAATATGTATTTATGTATGTAGGCATGGATTTATTATCTACCATCTATTCATCTAACTCTTATTTTTTATATCAGACCTGTGATTTAAAAATTTTAAAGTTTAAAAAGTTAAAACTTTTATTTAATTAAAATTTAATTAAATTTAAAAGTCAAAATTTTAACTATGATAGATGCCTCTATACCTACAAACATATTTATCTATAAATATATGGCAGCTAAGTGATGCAGTGGATAGAGTGCTGGACCTGGCATCAAGAATATCTGAGTTCAAATCCTACCCCAGAGACTTACTAGTTGTGTGACCCTAGGCAAATTGCCTAACTTTGTTTATCTCAATTTCCTCATATGTAAAATGAGCTGGAAAATAAAATAGCAAACCATTTCAGTATATTTGCCAAGAAAATCCCAAATGGGGTTACAAAGAGTTGGACATGATTAAATAACAACAAGGGAGCTTCCAGTTAAAAGGTCCCTCTACCGTGGAGATCACTATCTTCTCTGCAGCTTAAGTACATAGGATCATAGATCTCTGACTAGAAGGGACCTCAGAGGTCATCTAATCCAACTGCCTCACTGAGGTCTAGGGCAGTTCAATGACTTGCCCAAGGTCATGCAGATACATGCCAGAGGTCAATTTTGTTGTATGGGTGAAAATAACAATGGTGGGGTGGACTAAATCCTAGGTGTGTGTATGAAGTGCCTTGCAAATTTCTAAAGATAATTTTTTCCAACCTTTTGGCAGAAACACATCCTCTGTGGTCAACCCAGTTGGTATCTAATTGGGGTAGAGATTACTGAGTTTGTCTATCAAGCACCTCCAGATACAAATCTGGACACAGTTGGTTAGGAGACTATCTGCTCCTTACCCCTGGCTTAGAATTTTGGCATATTTAGCATTCACCTTACACCTTGACTTAACTTTCTGTAGCTGTTCAAAATGCAGTAAGTAAAATAACCCTTTTCTCCAAGCAAGTCATCCTTCTGCTTATTGGAGGAGCTTATGTGGACTACCTGAGAATGGATACTGAAAGGTAGTTCCCTTGATCTGAACTAGTCAGCAGCTATAAGGACAGGCACTCCTTCACATACCACCCTATCGTCTCCTCCAAGTATTTCTTTCTTTCTTTTTTTTTTTTTTTTTTACCCTTGTACTTCGGTGTATTGTCTCATAGGTAGAAGATTGGTAAGGGTGGGCAATGGGGGTCAAGTGACTTGCCCAGGGTCACACAGCTGGGAAGTGGCTGAGGCCGGGTTTGAACCTAGGACCTCCTGTCTCTAGGCCTGACTCTCACTCCACTGAGCTACCCAGCTGCCCCCCAAGTATTTCTTTTATAAAAATGAAAGTTGTTCGATGAACAAGCAAATATTTTCTCTCTCTTCTTGAAGGAAAAGACACCCAAAATTATTGTGACAAAATATGTGCATCTTTATATGTATATTTAGTCAAGCAAAACCAATTTCTGCATTGACCATGTCCAAAATGTATCTCATTCTTTATCTTGAGTCCTTTTCCTCCCTTTCAAGAGGTAGGCAGGTTGCAGCATTCTTCTCCATCTTTGGTCCTCAGGAATCATGACTGGTCGTTGCCTTGATCAGAATTCTTAGATCTTTCCAGGTTACTTATTTTTACATTGTTTAAATTGCCCTCCTGGTTCTGCTCACTTCACTCTGTATCAGGTCCTATCAGTCTTCCTAGGTTTCTCTGAAAATCTTTTCTCTATTTCTTACAGAACAGTAGTATCCTATTATATTCACATGATTTGTTCAGCCATTTCCCAATGGATTGACACTTTTCCCTCTCACTTCCCCTTCACTGACTCTTTTTCTTCCTCTTTCTCCTCATCTGTCTTTGGTTTTTGACTCTTTACACACCATCCCCCACTCTGATGATTATCCCCCAGAAGTCCATCAAGACTCTCTTTCAGAAAAAGAGGTGAGACTCTCCTTAGGTAATACCTGTTCCTCTTATCTTTAACCTGAGAGGAGAATGACCCAGCCAGCTCAGTGACTTGTGTGGTCCAGTAGTTCTAAGAATTGAGAAAATGGTTGTAATTTGAAAATCGTCAGGTTCTATACAAGAAATGTCAAGGTGCCATAAAGACCATCAGCAACACAAAGGTGGCCACCAACCATTTATTTATATTACCCAGCACAATAAAACACACAACATAATTTTCTTATGTTTTTTTTCATAGTGGTACATAACCCAGCCTGACTTTTCTGCCAGGGCAGACTTCTGGAAATTTTGTACTAGAGATTCACTTTCTTCTTTACTTTGATTAAAATAGATTTTTATTTATCTTTTTGTTTTTCTTTACCTAGACTTTCTCCTGTATCCTTTCTTCCATCAGAGGGCCATCCCTTATAACAAAAAATATTTCTAAAAAAGAAAAATAGAAAAAAAATCAGTAAAACCAATGAATACATTGAAAAGAATCTGGACACCTCCCTCCCACCCCAGCTTAAACAACTTACCCAAGGACAAACAGGTAGACTCACTATTTTAACCTAGATTTTCTAATCCCAAATCCAAGACTTTCCCTTCTGAATCTAACAACCTCACATAAAGGAAATAGTTCCTGCCTCTCCCTCCAGTGGCTTCCATTCTATCAGGGGAAAGTCTGTGTAGACATATAAATGTATACAAAACAAATGCGATGTAATTTTTCAGGGGAGGCATAGCAGTTGATAGGTCTCATCTAGCAGGAGTCATTTGCACTAAGCTTTGAAGGAAACTTGGAAAAGGCCCATCTATTCCTATACTTTCTAGTGTTTTCAATAGGAATAGGTATTGTATTTTGTCAAAGGCTTTTTCTGCATCTATTGAGACAATCAAGGGATTTCTGTTGGTTTGATTATTGATATGGCCAATTATGTGGATGGTTTTCCTAATATTAGACCATCCTTTCATTCCTGGTATAAATCCCACCTGATCATAGTGAATAATCCTCATGATCACTTTCTGGAGTTTTTTTTGCTAGTATTCTATTTAAGATTTTTGCATCCATGTTCATTAAGAAGATTGGTCTGTAGTTTTCTTTCTCTATTTTTGGTCTGCCTGGCTTTAGAATCAGTACCATATTTGTGTTATAAAAGGAATTTGGTAAAACTCCATCTTTGTTTATTTTGTTAAATAGTTTGTTTAGTATTGCGATTAGTTGTTCTTTAAAGGTTTGATAGATTTTACTTGGAAATCCATCTGGCCCTGGGGATTTTTTCATAGGGAGTTCTTTGATGGCTTGTTCAATTTCTTTTTCTAAGATGGGATTGTTTAAGTATTCTATGTCCTCTTTTGTTAATCTAGGCAATTTATATTTTTGTAGTTATTCACCCATTTCACCTAGATTGTCATATTTATTGCCATATAATTGGGCAAAATAGTTCTTAATAATTACCTTGATTTCCTCTTCATTAGAGGTGAGACCACCCTTTTCATCTTTGATATTGTTACTTTGATTTTCTCTTTTCTTTCTTTTTGTTAGATTAACCAATACTTTATCTATTTTATTTGTTTTTTTCAAAGTATCAGCTCCTAGTCTTATTTATTAGTTCAATAGTTCTTTTACTTTCAATTTTATTAATTTCTCCTTTGATTTTTATGATTTTCAATTTTGTTTTTTATCTGTGGATTTTTAATTTGTTCTTTTTCTTGTTTTTTTTAAGTTGCATGCCCAATTCATTGATCTCTTCCCTCTTTGATTTGTTGATATATACACTCAGGGATATATATTTTCCCCTGAGTACTGCTTTGGCTACATCACATAGATTTTGATAAGTTGCTTCCTCATTGTCATTCTCTTCAATGAAATCAGTAATTGTTTCTTTGATTTGTTCTTTGACCCACCAGTTTTGAAGAATTAGATTATTTAGTTTCCAATTAATTTTAAATCTGCCTTTCCACAAGCCCTTATTGATTATGATTTTTATTGTATTATGGTCTGAAAAACTGAATTTATTATTTCTGCTTTCTTACATTTGTTTGCAATGTTTTTATGCCCTAGTATATGGTCAATCTTTGTATATGTGTCATGTGCTTGAAGGAAACTTGGGAGAAGAGGATTAAACCATATTATAAAATTTTAAAAATCAGAATGAGGATGGGGGTTGTTCAGTCACTGGATTGGAATACTCTGCTGCATCCAGAAATTCAGTTTCTCTCCTTTTTGGACAAAGTGAAGGTTAAGTATCTGAATTTGGGTCAGCCCCAGATTCCAAGGAGCCACTAGCCAAACAAAACGATATTATGATGTTAGCTTCATGGAATGAATATGAGAATGAAAGGGACTTCAGCTTGATTGGGCAGCAGGCTCCATCCCTTGAGCTAGTGTGGCATAGGATAAAACCATCAAGGAGAATATTTCTATTCCACATGTCTTATGCTTCCAGATAAATTTGAGTCCTTTCCCATTTCTCCCCAGATTGGCTACTCATCATTTGGGTCTATTTTCTTGTTAAATGGATGCTTTGGACTTTCCCTGACCTTTCTTCAAAAGGCCCTATTCCTTCAGGACCTTTGGTAGCCATTTAGATGATTGGGTCATTTGAGCAAAGATGTCTATGGGTACTACCCAAAGGTCTGGCATGTCACCCATTCTAGATAATATTTGCATTTCAAATTAGCTGAAAGAAGAAATTAAAGATGGTAGACAGGAATGTAAGAGGCACAATAGGGCCTGGGCTAGAGAATCACTTTAGGAAGGATCTGGAGCTCCCCAAAACATACCATGTGGGGGATTTTGTCTCTCTCCCTAAATAGACATAAATTCTGCTCAAGGGATTGTACTACTTCCCAGTAGATAATAAACCTGGAAGGCTGCCAGAGACAGAGCGAAGGAGGGCACTGGCCTTCAAGAACCTGGTCACTGTCAATGTCAAGGCTGTGATTAGGCCCTTATTCCTGATCTGAGGGCTCTGGTCCTAAGCTCCTTCCTGACTCCTCTACCCTGCTCAGTAGGAGCACCATTGGCTTTGTAGCTGCTCCTTAAAAATATTTAATTTCCCCTCTAATCTTTGTTCCTTTGTCTGGAATACAATCCCTTTCCCTCTGCCTCTTGAAATAATGTATTTCCTTCACAGCTTTTCACCTTCTACCCCAAATCCAGTTTCTGATCCCCAGAGCAGGAACTGTCTTCCCATTTTGTATTTATTATAGTATCTATCTATCTACTCATTTATATATGTCCAACCAACCTCCTCTCTCCCATGTAAGGTTCATGAGGTCAGGGTCTTGTTTCCTTTTTGTCTTTGTATTTCCAGTGCCTGGGAAATATAAGGCATTTAATTGATGCTTGTTCATTGATTGCTATCCTGAGCCTGGGTTCCCTATCCTGCACACTTTGCCCAACTCTGCCTCACTGAAATCCAATTCATGAGTAAGTCAAGACATCGCCTGTCTTGTCACTGATCCTCTTAGAAAAATGAAGGATGAAATGTCAGAAAAGGATTATTAAAAATTGAATCAATATGTAAAAATTTCTGAAAAAAATTATTTCTACTGATAAAACCAAAAAAAGAAAGAAAATTTAAGGATGAACAAAAACAACAGGTTTTCAAACAGAGTTCTGTTCCTTGGTCTTTTAACTGTATAATTTTGAGAAACCTTCATCTTGGGCTCCCTCTTATCCCCAACATACACTTCAGCTGGTGGTGATGTGTACACTCATGTCCTCCACAGAGTCCTACCCATTTTTCAAGGTGGTACAAATTACAAAGTGTTTTTCTCTTCCCTTCCCTTCCCTTCCCTTCCCTTCCCTTCCCTTCCCTTCCCTTCCCTTCCCTTCCCTTCCCTTCCCTTCCCTTCCCTTCCCTTCCCTTCCCTTCCCTTCCCTTCCCTTCCCTTCCCTTCCCTTCCCTTCCCTTCCCTTCCCTTCCCTTCCCTTCCCTTCCCTTCCCTTCCCTTCCCTTCCCTTCCCTTCCCTTCCCTTCCCTTCCCTTCCCTTCCCTTCCCTTCCCTTCCCTTCCCTTCCCTTCCCTTCCCTTCCCTTCCCTTCCCTTCCCTTCCCTTCCCTTCCCTTCCCTTCCCTTCCCTTCCCTTCCCTTCCCTTCCCTTCCCTTCCCTTCCCTTCCCTTCCCTTCCCTTCCCTTCCCTTCCCTTCCCTTCCCTTCCCTTCCCTTCCCTTCCCTTCCCTTCCCTTCCCTTCCCTTCCCTTCCCTTCCCTTCCCTTCCCTTCCCTTCCCTTCCCTTCCCTTCCCTTCCCTTCCCTTCCCTTCCCTTCCCTTCCCTTCCCTTCCCTTCCCTTCCCTTCCCTTCCCTTCCCTTCCCTTCCCTTCCCTTCCCTTCCCTTCCCTTCCCTTCCCTTCCCTTCCCTTCCCTTCCCTTCCCTTCCCTTCCCTTCCCTTCCCTTCCCTTCCCTTCCCTTCCCTTCCCTTCCCTTCCCTTCCCTTCCCTTCCCTTCCCTTCCCTTCCCTTCCCTTCCCTTCCCTTCCCTTCCCTTCCCTTCCCTTCCCTTCCCTTCCCTTCCCTTCCCTTCCCTTCCCTTCCCTTCCCTTCCCTTCCCTTCCCTTCCCTTCCCTTCCCTTCCCTTCCCTTCCCTTCCCTTCCCTTCCCTTCCCTTCCCTTCCCTTCCCTTCCCTTCCCTTCCCTTCCCTTCCCTTCCCTTCCCTTCCCTTCCCTTCCCTTCCCTTCCCTTCCCTTCCCTTCCCTTCCCTTCCCTTCCCTTCCCTTCCCTTCCCTTCCCTTCCCTTCCCTTCCCTTCCCTTCCCTTCCCTTCCCTTCCCTTCCCTTCCCTTCCCTTCCCTTCCCTTCCCTTCCCTTCCCTTCCCTTCCCTTCCCTTCCCTTCCCTTCCCTTCCCTTCCCTTCCCTTCCCTTCCCTTCCCTTCCCTTCCCTTCCCTTCCCTTCCCTTCCCTTCCCTTCCCTTCCCTTCCCTTCCCTTCCCTTCCCTTCCCTTCCCTTCCCTTCCCTTCCCTTCCCTTCCCTTCCCTTCCCTTCCCTTCCCTTCCCTTCCCTTCCCTTCCCTTCCCTTCCCTTCCCTTCCCTTCCCTTCCCTTCCCTTCCCTTCCCTTCCCTTCCCTTCCCTTCCCTTCCCTTCCCTTCCCTTCCCTTCCCTTCCCTTCCCTTCCCTTCCCTTCCCTTCCCTTCCCTTCCCTTCCCTTCCCTTCCCTTCCCTTCCCTTCCCTTCCCTTCCCTTCCCTTCCCTTCCCTTCCCTTCCCTTCCCTTCCCTTCCCTTCCCTTCCCTTCCCTTCCCTTCCCTTCCCTTCCCTTCCCTTCCCTTCCCTTCCCTTCCCTTCCCTTTCTTTTTCATTTCTTTTTTCTTTTCTCCCTTACCTTCCATCTTGGAATCAATACTATGTATTGGTTCCAAGGCAGAAGAATGGTAAGGCTAGGCAATGGGGGTTAAGTGACTTGCCCAGGGTTACACAGCTAGGAAGTGTCTGAGGCCAGATTTGAACCCAGGACCTCTCATCTCTGGGCCTGGCTCTCAATCCACTGAATCACACAGCTACCCCCCAAAGTGTTTTTCTTAAAGCTTGATACCGTAATTGCCCAGCAACCCCACAAAGGGAGCACTTGACAAGCCAGAACATAAGTGGAAAAGTCCTTGGATAAATTTACTGCAAAGTCAAAGGTTGCTTTTCAAGAGTGGGGATTTGGTCATCTTTGATTCCCTTCTCCCAGTGCCTAGTACAGAGCCTTATACAGAATTATTTTCTAATAAATCTATTTTCCAATATTTTCCAGTCAATGCCTGTTGAACTATATCTGTCCAGGTGGAATTTTCCATGTGATGATGTTCTGACCCAGTGTTGGCTTACATAAATCACAAACATAAATATCCTTTGACTCAGATTCCATGGCTAGGCATATATCCCAAGGTCCAATATACACTGAAATGTTGATATTAGCATGGTGTGTGTGTGTGTGTGTGTGTGTGTGTGTGTGTGTGTGTGTGTGCATGTAGCAAAGAATTAGAAACAAAATAGATGCCCATCAGTGAGAGAATGACTGAATAAGTTGTGGTACATGAATGTTGTAAATGATAAATATGACAGGTTAGATGACCCTTTTTTTGCCCTTAATTGTATGATTTTGCTCATCTGTAAAATGGGATAGTAACGTACTTAGCCTCTATTATGGGAGAAAAATGGAGTAATTAATGTACTTTAAAAACTGTATTATACTATATAGGTATAAGGCAGGATGATTGTAACTGTTGTTCAGTCATGTTAGACTCTTTGTGGCAGAGACACTAAACTGGCTGGTCATTCCTTTCTCCAGCTCATTTTACAGATGAGGAAACTGAGGCCAATAGGACTTTACCTAGGGTCACCCAGTTAGTAAGTTTCTGAGTTCAGATTTGAACTCAGGTCTTGCTGATTCCAGGTCCAGCGTTTTGTCCATCATACCTTCTAGCTGTCCCTAGGATAGATTCAACAAAATAGAACCTTTCTGGGAAGTAGAGTCAACCGAGAAATATTAGGGTTGAGTTTGTTTAGCTTGCAGAAGGCTTGGGCTTCCTCAGCTATTCACAGATTTATAAGCACTTCTGAGAAGCTTGACCCCACTGGTATACCTTCCTAACACAACATGCTCTTCCCTGCCCCCTGTCCCATTCTTTTACATCTCTTCTTTCTTTTGAATAAAGCACACTCAGCATCTGCAGATTTGAATTTAGGGCTCTATGTATATGGCTCCCCTGATCCATTTCTTCCTCTAATCCCATCTGCCCAAGGGCCTCTCAGAGTGTCTGTCTTGCCTTTCCAGCTGCAATTAGATGTGTTTAAATCCTAGAGACCAGAGAGGCCCCCAGCCTCTGATTTCATAAAAACTCCCATTTTCACTACTCGGCCAAGTCATAATTGATTGATCTGTGGCCAGATTCCTCTCATCTCCCCCAGAACGGCTGCAGCACCCATTTATCATAGTGCCCAGCTCACTGAGGCAATCCACCTGTGTTTAGGGACTTGCCTTGGGCAGGGAAACTTGCTTGGAGACCTGTTGTTGTGTAAGCTTACCTTGGGCTGCTCTCAAATGGACACCCTATCCCCACCTTCCTACCAGATTTCCCTGCCCAACCTCCAATCTCCCAATAGAGTCTTTTTCTGTCATTACCTCCCATTACACACACACACACACACACACACACACACACACACACACACGTATGTAACATATATTTAAAATTCTGACCTGCTTTAGAACCAACATTGGTTAGGGGCACTCAATTTAAAAAGAAAAGAATTCAAACTACCAAAAAACTATTTTATAGGACTAGAAAAAATAATAACAAAATTAATCTGGAAGAACAAAAAGTCAAGAATATCAAGGGAACTAAAGAAAAAAATGTGAAGGAAGGCAGACTAACTACCAGATCTTAAACTGTCCTATAAAGCTGTGGTCATCAAAACAATTTGTTACTGGCTAAGAAAAAGAAGGATAGATCAATGGGATAGATTAGGGGTAAAGGACCTCAGCAATCTAGTGTTGGATGAACCCAAAGATCCCAGGTTTTGGGATAAGAACTCACTATTTGGCAAAAACTGCTGGGAAAATTGGAAAACAGTATGGCACAAATTAGATATAGATCAATACCTCATACCTTATACCAGCACTGGTGAAGTATTGGCATAGGTGCCCAGCCAGCATGGGAGGGGAGATCTACTCCATTCCTCTCTTCCTAGTGCCTCAGGACATTTTTTGCATTCCCCACCACTCTTTCTAGCCACCCAAAGGGAGCACTTCCTCCTTCTGCTCTCTGGGGTAATTGAGGGTGTTGTGGGAGACTGGGGTTGGTTTATAGGCAGCTTGAACTTATAGTTTGGGCATGTGAACTCAACACTGCCCTATACCAAGATAAGATCAAAATGGGCATATGAATTAGACATAAAGAATGATATTATAAGTAAATTAGGGGAACATAGAATAGTATGCCTGTCAGATCTGTGGAGAAGGGAAGAATTTATGACCAAACAAGATAACAGTATAAGTTGTAAAATGCATAATTTTGATTATATTAAATTTAAAAGTTTTTGTACAAACAAAAGCAATGCAACCCAGATTAGAAGGGGAACAACAAACTGGGAAAATAATTTTATGACAAAATTTTCTGATAAAGGTCTGATTTCTCAAACATACAAAGAACTAAATCAAATTTATAAGAATCCAAGTCATTCCCCAAATTGATAAATGGTCAAAGGATTTGAATAGGTAGTTTTCAGATGAAGAAATAAAAAAAGAAGAAAATGCTTTTAAATAATTAAAAATTGCTCATTGGCTATGGGAGTGGGGTAGGAGGAGGGGAGAGAAAGAACATGAATTATTTAACCATGGGAAAATATTCTTAATTAGTCAAATAAAAAAAATTTAAGGCTACAACAACAATTAATTAAAATAAATTTTGAAAATGATTATCCAGCAGGCAGGAATTTGGTGGAGCATAGGAACTGAAAAATATATTATAGGAAATGGGAAGAGGCAGCTAGGTGACTCAGTGGATTGAGGGCCAGTCTTGCAGATGGGAGGTCTTGGGTTCAAATAGGATCTCAGACATTTCGTAGCAGTGTAACCCTGGTGGGGCAAGTCACTTAACTCCCATTGCTTAGCCTTTATCACTCTCAAGATCTCCATGGGAACTGCTAGATGCTGATGGGATTACCCTGCTTTGCATATGACATCCAAACACCTCACTCACCACAACCTAGAAGATAAAATCTAAAGGCCTCAGCAAAATGGACCTAACCTACTTCTTGCTTTCATCTCTTTCCCTCCCACAGGAAATCTCTGCTCAAGAAAGACTTATACTCTATGCTCCTTCCTTCTTCTGGGTCTTGCCAGCTCTAAAACTTCATGATTCCTTGGTTAATGATGCCTATGATATGGCCCAGAAGCCGGGAGATGACAACAGCTTATATTTACATATGGCACTGGAGAGTTTTCAAAGTCTTTGTATCGGTGGTTTCATTTGGTTCTCAAGGCTATGCTCCTGCCAGAGGGAGAAGTCATTACTACCTACCTCCCATCCATTTCTACGGAATTAAGGTAGGCAGAGTATTGATGGAGTTAACTCAATGTCACAAAACAAGTAAATGGTGGCTCTGAGATTTTTAAATTTAGGTCTTTTAATTCTAATTCCAAGGCTTTCTACATACTACCTCTCTCTACTTCCCATGGAACTCTGCGAGTTCATGAAGATCTGTGTCTGGCTGGCTCAGGGGGATCATACACTCAGCATATTCAAAGATCTACCTTCATGGCCATCTGGGCAACCATCAAAATGGTCCCAGGGGTAGGGCATGGGCTGTGGAATGGGGAAACAGAACCATGTATTGGTATAGTTTGGAAGCCATCATGTCCTAGACTTTGCTTGTATTCTTATGAGGAAAATCACTTCTATTCCCAGAACTCTGGTTTTTCCTCTTCCCTTATGGTTCTAAAGTGGGTATAATTAAGGAAAAGAATCCTTAAGACTTCATTTCTCTGGAAACTTGGGTTTTAGAGAACAATGCTTATTGGGAGCAATTTCTTGGTCTTCATTTCCCCAAAGGCCATATTTATGGGCACAGAATAGTGGTCTCAACAGGTGCACTCTGATTAGTAGGAAATCTCCTGGTAAATGTGAAGTTTAAAAAGTGGGGCAGCAAGAGATGTAAGAAGGAAAGAGGGGGAAGCAATCTACAGGTTGCAACTGCAGTAGGGAGCCAGAAGGGGAAGGTAGGGAACGTAGTAGTTGAGATATTCCCAAACCCCAAAGCCTGGAAGAATCTTCCCTAGGGCTTCAGCAGATTGCTAGGTTGTCCTAAGGGGCTTCAAGTAATTATCAGATCTGATCTAAAAAGTTTACCTGGATCACTACAAAGCAGAAGTCAAGAAACTACACCTTTACCACTGGGCCTTGGGTTGTTAAGAAAATGTATGTCTCCTCCAACATGCTGAAGAGAATATATGTATAAGGGGGAATTGGATTATAATTCTCCAGAGCATATAAGGAGGCATTTGTCATTATTCAGTTGCTTCAGTCGTGTCCCCATTTGGGATTTTCATGGCAAAGATGTTGGCACAGATCATCATTTCCTTCTTTAGCTCATTTTCCATATAAGGAAACTGAGGACAGCGGAGTTAAGTGGCTTGCCCAGGACCACATAGCTAGTAAATTGTTGGCATAGATCACCATTTCCTTCTTCAGCTCATTTTCCAGATAAGGAAACTGAGGACAGCGGGGTTAAGTGACTTGCCCAAGACCACATAGCTAGTAAGTCTCTGAGTCCAGATTTGAACTCAGGAAGATGAGTCTTTCTGACTTCAGGCCTGGTGCTCTATCCATTGTGCCATTTACTGCCCTAATAAAGGATTGTTTTCATACCTATTTATATACGGAAACAGAATTAATCTATAATTTGATTCTCTCTTGTTATTTACACTATTGCTCCATCTTAATTAAATGTTTTTACTATTGAATTTGTGGCTTTCATAGTTTGTGTGTAGGAAAATTTTGCCATGATTGTATATTCAGATACCCCAAATGACCCATATTGAATCTAGCAAGTTAACAAGAATGACCAGAAACAGATTTCTTGGAGATCATTGGAGGCCCAGTGTTAGAGTGCCAAGGAAGTCTGTGCAGGGGGTTTCTTCAGCAAGAAGCAGAACAAAGGAAGAGAGGGGAAAAAAATCCCACTTATTCCTTTGCTTTTACATTTCAGGATATTGATGGGCCAGACTCTGGGTCTCCACTGTAGTTTGTGTTTAAATAACAGAGGTATTTCCTATCTCTTGTAGGTCTGAATCTTCGGTGAACCAGAATAAACAAAAGAATTCTCTGGCCTCTGAACCACTTCTCTGAACTGTCATCCCTCTTCCCTGGTTTCAAGGTAAACTCCCTCTCCTGGGCTTCCTGGAAACATCAGTTCATAGGGCTCCTGGGAGGATAAAGGAAGGAGGGGTGAAAAAATGAAGAACCAAAGTCAGGCAATAAATTCTTAAGAGTTAGACATGATCTAGTCTGGAGGTTATCATGGACTTCTTTGGCATTCTGGTGAAATCTATGGATCTCATCTGAGAATAATGTTCTAAAATGCATTAAATAAAATACATAGGGGCAAGCTAGGTAGCACAGTGGATAGAGCACCTTGCCTGGAGGCAGGAGGACCTGGGCTCAAATATGACTTCAAACATGTCCTAGCTGGGTGACTCTGGGCAAAGCATTTAACTCTGATTTCCTAGCCCTTGAGGCTCTTTGGTCTTAGAACTGATACTGAGACAGAAGTAAGATTTTAAATACAAATAAATGAACAAAATAAAATAAAATACATAGACTTACAAAGGAAACCAATGATATTTAAATGTATTTATTAAAATATTTTGAAAAAAAAAATTTAAAGACCTCTGAAATCTATCCCTGAAATCTAATTCAGCTGCCCAGCCTTACAGGCAAGGACATGGTGGGCTAGAGAGGAGGTGACTTGCCTAAGATTGCCCAGAGCCAGGATTCAAACATCTGTCTGTCCTCTGCATCCAAATTCAGCCCTGCTTCCATGACACCACAGTGCTCTATCCTGGCTTCATTCATTGAATGAAGGGGCAAAGGGCAGCATCAATCACAGTCACCGTGCGATGGGAAAATCTTCATTCTGATTGGCGGCGGCAGCAGAAACTCATTCCTCCTCTCCACACTCGGTCCCTCTGGGGCCACCTGATCTACTCTGGGCTTCTCGTGGCAGGAAATGCCAATAACCACATGGGATTCCTGGCCGCCCTTCCCACAACTCGGCTCCTACCAGGCTGCGGCTGTCTTTGCTTGACTTTTTATGCCCCATAGACCGGGCCAGGGTGCCATCTTGTTCCTGAGAGTTGCACACACTGAGGCGATTTCGACGGCGGAGTCAAAGTCCACCTGTACTAGAGCGAGGGTGGGAGCTGGGACAGAGTTTCCTTCTGACCCCAGCTGGTGAGCAGCTTATGCCTCGAAGCACGAGGATTAATAACCCTGGTAATTTTATCCCAGTCAGAATGTAACTACAGATGCGGTTTATTGGCCCAAACAGCTAATCCTTTCTGCATTCGGTTCAGTTATGAAATATGATGCCTGTGGGCTGTCAAAGGCAATATTTCCTTATAAGCACTGGCTGGCCCCTTGGCGTTCTCTCCCTCTTTCCGCCTGGCGAGGGGAGGAAGCTTCTTGCCCACATTGAATTGGTTCCTGCCTGCTGGGTGTTCTGACCTCGCAGTGAATTAGATTGGGGGTGGGAGGGAGAGAGAAAGGAGGGATGGGAGGATTGGGATATGTTTGAAAAACCTAGTAGTGGTTCACAAAAGTGATGTTTGAGAAGCACATAGGGAGATTTTTGCTGTTGGTGTGGTTCATTTGGGTGGCCATGAATAGAGACTGGGAGGAGAAAGTATTTTTTGCTTAAGGGTTAGGGATGGGTCCCTCCAGGACCCACATGGATGAGAGCTGTGTCTAGATAGATTTAGAAGCTTGAGATGAGGAGTAGAGATGGGAATTCCTGGTCTGTGATTTCACTGGGAGAGGCAAAGAATGTAAGAAAATTCACTTCATCAATGGAAGGGGATGTCTTCTCCAAAACTTACAACCTTCAAGATTTGCTTAGAGCAGATTACTCAGATACAGGTATTAACATGTAATTGGAAAATATTTAACGAAATAAATAAAAATGTAATAAAACGTAGATAACGTCACATTCGAAAACCAAGCTCAAAGACAACCCACAGGGATGTTTTATGTATGGATTATTGTTACTGTTTGTCACGTCCAACTCTTTGTGACCCAGGGGACCGGGTCCACTGCAGTACTGACCAAAAGATGGGGCAGTTAGCTAACAGAGTGGATAGAGCTCTAGCCCTGGAATTGGAAGGACCTGGGTTCAAATCCGAGCTTCAGTGAATCAAAGGGCCGCTGCTGATGGGTGAAGATGAAAGGGTTTCTGGGGCCGGGGGGGTGATCTGCTTGGATTTCCTCCTTGGACTATAGTTCAGGGTTGGTAATAGTAGAAGCTGTTCCCTTGCAGTAGGAATGTGTGAGTCCAGGTGCTAATAAGGCTTCCCTCACTGCACAGAATGGCAGCCAGGGTTCAAGAAGTGCTCTTGCCCTCCTCTATGCAGAGGCCACCAGTTATGGAAATGCAGAGCTGGACAGTGTGGTCAGAGCAGGACCCGCCAATTCCCAGAAACATGCGAATGTTAATTCCTACCTTGGGGGAAAGACCTCCAAAGAACCAGATGTCCCCATGAGTCCCTGTGGGTTCCTTGGCCAAAGTAAAGAAGTGCCTTCTGAATGGGGATGGCCACCTGGGGAACTGTGCTGAGAAATAAATTCCAGAACAAAGGGCAAATAAAGAAGGAGGCTTTGGGGGAGACTTTCTGAGTTTGGGGGATTCTCTGATAGTCTAGTTTCCCCAGGGCTCAATGACCCTTCTCTGCTACCCCAAGGTGATGGTCACACCTGCTTGTGGCTGTCATCCTGTTATGACTGACCTAGAACCAGTCACCGGCTAAGCAGAAGGCATTCCTCAGTTGAGGCCAAAGGCACCAGGGGGGCCTCTTGTCAGTGCCCCCTTGATATATGGCTTCAATATGTTCCGTGGCCGCCTTCCACCCCCTGCATTCTCCATGGTGAAATACCATGCATTGTGCAGCCATCACTTTGGTGCCTAACCTCTAGCCTTAGTGGATGAGCTCATTATCAAATCATTAATGAGGACCAACCCTCTTCCCTCTCTCACCCCCCAATCTCTCATTCCTTCTTCCTTCCTTGCCTGCCTTTGCAAGGGAGGGTAAACAAAGTTCTGGGCATTCCAGAAATTAAAACAAGCAAATAAACAAAAAAAGCCAATCCCCCCCAGGGACCTTGGAAGAAGTTGAGAGGAGACGTAGACAGGGAGCATTCCCATTGATGTGGGAAGCCTGGGCTGTTTTGTACGCCTCTCCATCTAAATGGACACCACATTTCATCAACTTTGCCAACAAGCTGGAAAGCTTCCAGAGGGCCAGGATGGCAAAGAGGGACCGTACCCTATGAGATTTCTTAAAGGTGTTGGTGATACCTGAGTGGAGAAAAGAAGACTTTGTGGGGAGGGGCAGGAGAATTTCGGTTATTTCAAAAACTTTCCATGGAACATTTTTTTTTAATTTAAATTTTTTTAAATTTAATTTAAATTTCAATTTTTTTAATTTAAATTTTAAAGCACTTACTTTTTGTCTTAGAATTGATACCAAGTGTCAGTTCGAAAGGAGAAGAATGATAAAGGCTAGGCCATTGGGGTTAAGTGATTTCTCAGGGTCACACAGCTAGGAAGTATCTGATGTTAGATTTGAATCTAGTACCTTCCATCTGCAGGCCTAGCTCTCTTATCTACTGAGCCACCTAGCTGCCACATTCCTTCTTCTTTTTTTTTAACACCAAAATTTCTCTGTTGTATGGCTTAAAAACATGAAAGAATAATCTTCCCTTGTCTATTGCTGTCATTTTCTTTCTTTTTTAAAAAAATTATTTTAATAACAAATTCCCACTTAAGTTTTCCAAAGTTATAGGATCCATATTGTCTCCTTCTCGTCTTCCCTCCCCACTCCCAGAGCTGACAAGCAATTCTGTCTGGGTTAAACATGTATTATCACATATTGCTTCGTTTTCTAAATCAGCTCCATGTCTGAAATTACTCCCCACTCCAATCTATCCTCTTCAGTGGTTCCCAAACTTTTTTGGCCTACTGCCCCCTTTCCAGAAAAAATATTACTTAGCCCTCTGGAAATTAATTAAAAAAAATTTTAATAGCAATTAATAGGAAAGATAAATGCACCTGTGGCCATCACCGCTCCCTGGATCACTGCAGCACCCACCAGGGGGCGGTGGCACCCACTTTGGGAATTACTGCTCTACATGGCTACCACAGTGATTTTCCAAAAGTTTAGGTCTTCTTGTGTCACTCTTAATCTCTTTAAACTCCAATGACTCCCCAGTACTTCAAAGATCAGACATAAACTCCTTTATCTGGCATTTGAAGCTCTTTACAACCCAGCCCCACCTACCTTCTTAACCTTATTACACATTGTTCTCTGTCATTTACACTGTGGTCCAGCCATACTGGCCTTCTTCCTTTCCTTCCTTAGAATCCCATTTCCAGTCTCTATGCCTTTGCATTGGGTGTCCTCCAAGCTGGGAGCTCACTGCTGCCTCTTCAAATTGTGAGTTTTCTGCAAGGCTCAAATTCCACCTTCTACCCAAAGCCTTTCCCTAATAGCCCCAGATGCTACTGCCTTTCCTTTCTTCTTTCCCTCCCAATTACTCCTTTTTTTGTATTTATCTATGAGCATGTTATCTCTACTAGCTCTGTTATAAACTCCAAAAGAACTGAGACTGATGGTTTTGCTTTTAGCCACCTGTGTGGTGCCTGATACATAGTCGATACTTAATAAATACTTATTGAATGATTATCATTCAGTAGGCAATGGAGAGATAGGTGGCTGGTGTTGTTAGCAAGTTGCTTCATTATAGTACACCAAATTAAAGATGGTGGCTTCAAATGAGTATAAAATGGTGGAGAGGGGAAGGAAGGAAGATGGGCTGGTGATGTGGCAGAGGAATGTGGCAGTTGTACCCTCATGATGTCAAAAGGAATGGAGGAATGCCCCCAGTCCTGGGCAGATCCCCTCTGGTGAGCTTATGGAGGTCATAGATAAGGGGCACACAGGATGGGTTGTCATTGATGGGTTATGGCCTTCATCACTGAGGTGAATCGCCCCATAGGGGATGCCCCAGAACCCCTGGAGCCTCTGCCAGGCAAACCTTGAGGTTCACTCTAACGTAGGCATTCTGCGTTAACCTCTTAAATTGGAGAAAGTCCTTCGATAAAAAAGAAAAGTCTTTAAATGTTCTATCTCTACACTCTCTTTCCTCTTTCTTTACCCTCTCTCTCTGGAATTAGAGAGGAATATTGGAACCCAGTGTAAAAGTCAGCTGCATGTTCTCTCTATTCTCAATCACACAGTCTGGGCTTTTAGAGAAGGACAGGGGAGCTTTTGCATGTATGGGGTGGTTGAATAGGATAAGATTGTTGGCCACCTAAGATGTCAAAATTGGGGCATTTGTTTAGCCACAGAAATCAGTTTTCCTTGATCAATAAGCATTTATTAAGTATCTACTATGTGCCAGGCCCTATGCCAAGTGCTGGGGATGCGAAAAGAGGGAAAAGACAATTTCTGCTCTCAAAGAGATTAAAATCTCATGGGGGAGACCACTTATAAAAATATATGCAAAGCAAATTAATTATAGAATAAATAGGAAGTAATTAACAGAGGGAAGGTATTAGAAATAAGAGGGGTTAGGGAAGGCTTCCTATAGAAAGTAGGTTTTCAGTTGAGACTTAAAAGAAGCCAAGAATGAGGGAAAGACCTATTGGGACAAAAATATGTATAGCAGTTCTTTTGGTGGTGGCAAAGAGTTGGAAATTGAGGGGATATCCATCACTTGAGAAATGGCTCAACAAATTGTGGTATTTGATGGTAATGAATGGAATACTATTGTGCTATAAGAAATGATGAGCAGGATGTTTTCAGAAAAACTTGAGAAGACTTACATGAATTGATGCAGAGTAAAGTAAGCAGAACCAGGAGAACACTGTACACAGTAATAACAAGATGATCAGCTGCCAAAGACTTAGCTACCCTCAGCAATACAATAATCCAAGACAATTTTGAAGAACTTATGTCAAAGAATGCTATCCACCTCCAGAGAAAGAATTGTTGGGGTCAGAATGCAAATCAAAGCAAACTACTTTTCACTTTATTTTGTTTTTATTTTTGTGTTTTGGTTTTATATGAGTATTCTCCTATAACAGGGTCCAATATGGAAATGTATTTTGTTTAAACATACATGTACAATCCAGATCAAACTGCTTATTTTCTTAGGGAGGAGGGAGGGAAGGAGACAATTTGGAAATTATAATTTCAGAAAAAGTAAGGTTGTTATTACATGTAATTGGGAAAATAAAATATATTAAAAAAGAGAAATCAAGAAGGTCAGTAAATAGAATGGGGCATAGCTAAATAGAATGAGGGACAGTCAGAGAAAATGCTGTGAACTGAGAGATTTCTTTCCCTTGGGAGTCACTGAATTCCCCAATACAGGGAAAATTAGAAGCAGGCCTTCTGGGTTCTTTCTTTAGTCTGAAACCCGTCAGTGAGGTAGGGAGTGTCAACCCCAAGCATGTAAAGACTTCTCCTGGCAGAATGGGCAAATGAGAACAATTTGTTCCAACAGCCATGAAGGCAGCTGAAGCAGGTGCTGTGTGGAGTTTTTAGAGCTTGATAAGACATCGAAGACACCAAGGTCATCCACTGTATTCTGAGCCATCACCAGCTGTCCTGACTTATGTCTTGCCTCTAGACTTTGATGACTCTGAAAGAGAGAGTGAGGTTGACAACTTTGTGCAACTCTGCCTTACTTGAATCTAATTCATCTGCAAGTCAAGATATTGTCCCATATTGTCATTAGTCCTCTTTGAAATGGAGAACAAATGACGCTAATCCTGGATAGTATAACATACAATAATATAGACTAGTATAATATATAAAGCATAAAATATTAGAGTATATAGATATGCTGTGAAATAGTATAGTATTATATAGTAGATAGTAAGGTATAATATGGAATGATGTGGTATAGATTTAGAGCTGGAAGAGACCTTAGAGGCCAAGTCCAACATCTTCATTTTAGAGTGATGAAATTCTTTTCCCAGGGTAGATAACACAGCTAAGAAATGTCTGTAGTGAGACTTAAGTCTAAGTTTTCCTGATTCTAAGTTCAGCACCCCATACCACAGTCTCTGCAATCTAGGGAATCAGAATAGTTCAGTGGAAGGATAACTGGATTTGGAATCAGGGTACCTGTGTGACCTGGAGCAAGCCACCTAACTCTCTTTTTTCTTCATGATTCAAACGAAGCTCTAAATTGAGCTACGATCCTAAGACCCGTTTGTTAGGAGTGCCAGGATTCTCCATCCCTTCCATCTAGCTATTCCCCTCCTAAAATGGCAGACCCTTTTCTCAAGTATTTAGCCCAAATCCTTCCCTAGGAGTCACCATTTTCTTGCTTTTTTGCAGATGCCAACTTTCCCCAGTCCTGGTCTTCCTTGGCAGCATGGTCAAGAATTGCTCTGAAACTAGCAGCCCCAGTTCCTTGATTGTTGATTTCCTTTTTATCCCCATATTATTTTATTTATTTTATTTTAAATTTTTATTTAATTGATTAATTAAGAGAATTTTTCCATGGTTACATGATTTATGTTCTTTCCCTCCTCTCCTTCCACCCCACCCCCCACTCCTGTAGCCAATACAAAATCCCATTGGGTTTTACATGTGTCATTGATCAAGACCTATTTCCATATTATTGATATTTGCACTAGGGTGATCAGTTAGAATCTACATCCCCAATCGTATCCCCATTGAACCATGTGATCAAGCGGTTGTTTTTCTTCTGTGTTTCTCCTCCCACAGTTCTTCCTCTGAATGTGGATAGTTTTCTTTCTCATAAGTGCCTCAGAATTGTCCTGAATTCTTGAATTGCTGCTAGTAGAGAAGTCCATTACGGTTGTTGATTTCCTGCTCAAGAGGCAGAAGACCCCAGACGTTCCATCTTGTTTCATGGTGACACTAGACTCCAACCCAGGGACGTTCCCTTTTGGGAAAACCACACTTGCGTATAGCCACTTATAAAAGACGCCATGCCCGGTACCAGCCCTGGATGCTCTTCACCACCTTCGGAGGTCTCCCGACAAGGGCTGGCGGCATGAAGTAGTCCTGATTTCACGATAGGTCCCATCACCACAGCGGATCCTAATTCCCAATCCGCTTTGCTTGGCTCCCATCGCTGCCCTTTCCCAAAGCGTCCTAGACTATTTTCGTAAGCGCTGCTCACAAATGAATTCCACAGGCGAGGCTCAGTTGATAATTGGTAGCTAGCAGATGGCACACTTGAAGGTGTCTTGTTGCATTATCCAGTTCACAGCCTGAAAACCTAGATTAGGTCAGAGCTCGGACTAGGTTGGGTAGAAAAGACAAAGGACAGTGCTCACGCGGTGTCGGCTTCCTTATCAAGGAACCAGCCAGGGCTTTCTTATCGTTACTATGGAGGGCAGGAATGGACCGAGTTGTAATATGTACTTGCTGGTGAAGTCCAGGCTCTCCCTTGGAAGAGAGGGTGCCAGAGAAGTTCAAGGTCTTCTCTCTCTTCTCCCCCATTTAAGACCAAACTGGGCAATCGCAGGTCCAGAGTCATTAAAGAAGGAAGAAAGGAGACGTAGCATTTTATTAGGAGCTTATTATAGACCAGGCACATAGTTAGTTATTGAGGGATTAAGGTTTGTCTTTGAAGTGTCGTCAGATCTTAACCAACAGAATTACTGAAATATCTGAAGTTGGTTTGCTATTTATTTTAACCGGATCTCTGATTTTTATTGGAATAGGGCAGTCCCTCTACCAATATAGATGGGTAATTATGACTTATCATTTTAAAAATCTGACTGGGGGGGTGAGGACTCTGAGATGTTGGGTGACTTATGGAGTCACAAAAGGGGATTTGAATTCAGATCTTCCTGAGACTGGTTTTTTATCCAGTCAGTTTCCTAGTTGTTTCAGGAAATGTTTTACAATAATCTTATTTTATTTTAAATCCTTTCTTTCCCTCTTAGTATCAATTCTAAGACAGAAAAGTGGTAAGGGTTAGGCAATCAGGGTTAAGTGACTTGCCCTTGGCCACATAGCTAGGAAGTGTCTGAGGCCAGATTTGAACTCTAGTTGTCCCAACTCCAGGTCTGCTGTTCTAGCCATTGTGCTGCCCAGCTGCTCCTCCCCAACTTATTTTTATGCTTAGATTTTCATGGGCAAACACCTGTTTAACCACTAGTGGTTCTTAATCTAGGAGCTGTGAACTTATTTTTAAATTTGAAATTGATAACTATATTCCAATATAATTGGTTTCCTTGGTAGTCTCTAATGGGTTTTATTTTATCCATTATTGCCCTCCCTCCAATTTTACCCACAATATTATTTTGTTTGATATAAGACATCCCCCAACTTATTTATATGCATGGATTTTCATGATTAAACATTAGCTTTACCAGTAGGGGTTCTTAACTTTAGGAATAGGATTTTTTTTTTAATTTAGAGAACTATGTTTCAGTATAATTGCTCTCCTTTGTAATCCTATGTATTTTATTTTATTCATTTAAAATATGATTCTAAGAAAGAGTCCATAGACTTCACCAGATTGCCTGGGAGTCCCCAACACAAAAAGAGTTAAGAAATCCTTATCTAAGCTGTCAACAATTTTGAAAGAGTGGGGTTTTATTGCAAACAAATAATTGCTTGGTCCACCCACCATTTCCTTATCCAAGCATTCCTCTAGGTGTCCAGTGTGGAGACAAAGGGAGGAACATGTGTCCTTGGAGTCAGAAGTTTGAAACTTGCTACTACTAAAGTGTAAACTAGTCAAGCCATTTCTCAATCCTTTATTTTCCTCATCTGTAAATTGGGACTAATTACATTTGCACTAATCAGTCAGTCAGTAACCATTTATTAAACACCTACTATGTGCTGGGCACCATAAGTACTGGGTTGTTATAAGTATAATAATATACTGGATCATTGACATAGAGTTGGGTGAAACCTTAGGGGTCATCCAGAAAATCTCCTCATTATACAGATAAAGAAACTGAGGCATGGAGGTTAAGTGACTCACAAACAACTAGTAAGTGGCAGAACCCAGACAAATCTTCTGACTTCAAAGCCAGAGTTCTCTCTACTTCATCTCTCTTACTGTCATATAAATGCAAGCAATTAAGATCCTAATGAAGGGGATATTTCTTCAGAATTACTGTTCTTTTACTCTGGACTCTTCTGTGACCCAGTTTCCCTGGGGCGACCTGTATCAGCTTTTTTCTTTTGACGCTTGGAGAAGGAAGAGAGGGAACGGATCCTGGGCTTGCGTATTGAATTGATTATAGAATTATAGATTTAGAAATAAAAGGGACTTTTGAAGCCATCTAGTACAACCCTCCTATTTTACGGATGAGGAAATGGAGGCACAGAATCATTAATTGACTTGACCAATGTAATACTGGGAGTAGGCAGCAGAGCCAGTTTAGGAACCCAGTTGTTCTGACTCCAGAAATAGCAGTCTTTCCACTAGTCATCATTTATATTTTATTTTATTCATAGTTGCCCTTCCCTCTGACTTTACTCATAATATTATTTTGTTTGACAAGGCATCCCCACCCCAATTTATTTTTATGCATAGATTTTCATGATGGCCTTCCTTAGCAAAGTTACTTCATCTCTTTGGGTCTCAGTTTCCTGATCTGAAAAACGAGCAGAGTAGGCCTGAAGTTCTCTAAAGTCCATTCTAAATCTAAGCAATTCTTGCTCCAGTAGGTCAATGAATGGCCTCGAAGTCTATGAAGCAATGATTCCAAGAGTGGAGATTCCCTCCAGAAAAACTCTTAGATGTGGCTTTGTTTCACTCTTGATACTGGAGTTTCTTCAGCCATGGCATTCCTGGGTCCTCTGGTTCTTTAAAATAACTTTCAGTTAATAACTCTTATTTTTTTATACTCCCTTTTTACAATACCAGAATCATTTCCTATTATCCACTTCCCCACTCCCTTGCCACAGAACCCTTTTTTAAAACAAAGAAAAATCTGAGCAAAATCCCAGGGACAAGCAGCTGCATCTGAGGGTACCCACAGCAGTCTGTCTGTAATCTCTCCTTTTTATAGAGGAGAGTGAGAGACGTCTTCTTTCCTTTTTTTCAATTAACCTGAGGTCAGCCCCATTTTGGAATTGTTTTTATTTACATTATTGTAGTCTTTAGCAGCTGTGTTGAGGTGGAAAAAACAGTGGATTTGGAATTAGAGGCCATTCGGTATGAGTTCTGGCTTCACTGATGACCACCTATGAGATCTTGGGCTTAAGCCTCTGGGCCTCAGTTTCCTCACCTGTAAAAGAAGGGGATTGGACTGATGGTCTCTAAGGTTCTTTGTGGCCCCAAATTCTATGATCTGTTGAGTTGACAGCCTACTAAGGGAATAAAATACTCCAAGCTGATAACCAGGGTCACACAACCATGCTAAGTGAATTTAGGAACTACAAAAGCGAGTATTTTGTGAAGATTTATGGAGAAAAGGGATCTCCAACTGGAGGTAATGGGGGAAGGGACATGGAAGTGCTTCAAGGTCTCGAGAATATGTTCAGGCTGGGTGTAACCGAGAATGCCGATTGTCCTGGCTGCTGAAGGTGCTGAGGATGGTGGAGCTCCAGTTTGGGAGTTCTGACCAGCAGTGGAACTAAAGCTGACCTGGTGTTTGTACCTGGCAGATCCATTCGGCTCTTAAGGAGAGCACATCAGCCTAGATTAGAAAAATGGAGGAGGTTAAGTCTTCCATGCCATTCTAATTGGGATCAACTGTAGATAGATAGAAAGAATTAAACAGGGGAAGAGAGGGAGGGAACACATTTCTGGAATGGGGAATGGAAGTACATAAAACTCAAAGGTGGCTATACAAAAGATGTGTTGGGTTTTTTGAACTTGCAAAGGGCATTTTCCAGGATCCAAGTCTTGTAGAGGTTGTGAAATACTCAGCTTTGACCTACAGAGGGAAGAAGAGGTGTCCAAGGATCTCTGAGAAGCTCTGAGATCTTTTTCAAAGAACAAAATTCCCTTTTACATTGGCTACTCGATTGGAAAGATCAGTTTTGCCCCCCTTGTACCACTTTTCTTCACATGGTTTCACTCTCATGCCCCATTTCTGTCACTGGGGAGGTGTGGTCACCTCCCGGGAAAATGGATCTCAGGAGAGAATAGCTCTGATATAGTAGAACAAGCCTCAGCTTGGGAACAAGTCTTGAGTTCTAATTCTAGTGCCTCTGCCACTTCATAGTGTGACCTTGGACAAGTCATTTCACCTTAGTGAAAGGGGGTGGGTTGAAATTGGCTCCATGGTCCCTTCCAACTCTTTCATTCTTTGAGAGTCAAAAATATTTATCAGTCAGGGTTGTAATAAAGAAAACAGTACCTTCATAGGTCTTTCTCCTTATTTTGGGAGGGGAGAGGGGAAAGACTACTTCAAGGAAGAGGATTGGGGAGGTAGAAATGGGAAGGAGGATGTCTGAAAAAACCACCACCTTTTCCAGGAAGCTCTTCAGTGACTTAATAACCCACAACATACTTTTATCCCTCTCTCAGAGAGAAAAACCATGATGACATCTCTCAGCCTCCTTTCCTTGCTCCAGAAGCAAATGAAATCAGAGTCTGCCAATTCAGGGAAAGTCTGACCCTGCCCTGAGGGGACAAGCATAATGATGATTAATAAGGGTGAGGATAATGGGACTTTGTGTCTGCTGGGAATTATCTCATTCGCCCTTATAGCATGGGGGGTTTGCAAGTGGTGGGGGTGGGGGTAGGAAGCACAGACAACTATCTGGGGTTCTATTCTCATTTTACAGATGTGTGTGACCCAAATAGCCAGAGAGGACCAGAGAGCCCAGTTTCTCCAACCTTGATATTCTTTATTACCCAGAAGTCCACTGCATGAGTCAGGCTCTTAAAATCTAATAGGACCCTACAATCTCAGGTTTTTTTTTTTTTTTTTAAGATCTGGAAAGGCTCTGAGAAAATATCCAGAAGGATCAAAGGATCAAAGATTTGCAGCTGGAAGGAATTGAGTCCCACCCATTCATTTTACAGACTAGGAAACTGAAGCCTAGGGAGGTCAAATGACTTGCCTCAAATCTCCCAGGTGGTATCATGGGTGGGATTTGAACCTACGTTCTCTAAGTCCAGAGCCAGTTTTCTTTCTAGCCCCTCATTTCATTCCACCCCCTGTGAAAACAGAGAACTAAAGAGATGAAGCTTCAGGTTCACAGTCATACATCAAGTTAGTGGCCAATCTGGGAGGAGCCCCCATGTTTCCCAAGCATTTCCTTCTTGTTCAAGCTTTTTTGGCTTGAGAACAACCCCTTGGCTCATTTCAGTTTGAGAGACTGAGGAGGGCATCCAAGCTGTTACAGGTGCTTTGGACATGAGGATAGGAAGACAGAGGAGACAATGATCTAGGAAGGAAAGATGCTCAGCGGCAGGGAGAGACTTCTCACGGGTTGCCAAAGAGAAAGGAGTGGGCGACCCCTCGCTCATGGGCTCTTGTAGTGAGAAGATAGATTAGCCTATGCATGGTCTATGCCAATGGTCCTGACGGTGTGGTCTGTAGACCCTGTGGGCTCCCAGAAACCCTTCAATGTCTGCCAGGTTAAAAAATTTTCATAACAATTCTAAGACAGTTCAACTTCAAATACAGTAAACATTGGTAGAGAGAACCTACATTAAAAAAATTCTTCGAGGCATTCTTCAATCATTTTTAAGAGCATGAAGGGGCTCTGAGACCAAAAAGTAAGAACCATTGGCCTTTGCTCTCAGTATGGAGGAAGGAAGAGTGATATCATGGAAGGTGTGCTGACCTTTAAGATAGACTAGTTTGAGTCCAGGGTCTGACTCCCTTCCCCTCCTGGGGCCTCAGTGTATCAAGGAAATGGTAGAAGGAAAGGAAACAGATGGGTTCTTGAATAACATAGAGGACATTCTCCTAGGACCTCTTGGTAGTACAGGTGAGGCAAGGAACTACTAGTTGGAGTGGCACCAGGAGGCAATTATGTAGCTCAGTGGATAGAGTACAAGACTTGGAGTCAGGAAGATCAGAGTTCAAATCTAGCCTCAGTTCCTTACTAGCAGTATGACCTTGGGCAAGTCGCTGAACCCCTTTTGCTTCAGTTTCTTCATTTGTAAAATGAGCTGGAGAAGGAAATGGCAACCACTCCAGTATCTTTGCCAAGAAACTCCCAAATAGGGTCATGAAGAGTTGGATATAGCAGAACAATAAAATTTAGGAGAGCCAGAAAGTGGGAATGGAGCTGTGGGACAGATGATGGGGTATGAGTGGCATGAGTACAGGGACTGGGTTAATATGGGGGTAATAATATGGTAGCCATGTCCACAGTCCTCCATGTGTGAGCTTAGGCAAATCTCTTAACTTCTCTGAGATTAATTTGATCTTTTGTTAAATGGGGGTGGGGTAGACTTGAAAGTCCTTTCCAGTTCTAAATCTCAACGTTCCTATATCTATCTATCTACCTATCTATCTCTCCTTCCCTCTCCATTGTACTGAGTGCAGCTGTTCAGAGGAATCTGGGTTGGGTGTGGGTCAGGGGAGCCCACACACAGAGTACACCAGAATTGGAAGAATAAATGATGAAACTTTGATAGGATCCAGCTTAGAGCCATTTATCTGATTTGGACGGGCTGAGCTTATTCCCCATTTCCCACTGATAAGACAGCAACTCTTTAAGACCATATTATTATAGGACAGCTGCTGATCTGTGCTGAATTGGTAGAGGGAGTAGTGACACTGCCAGTTTCCTATACCAATCACAGGAAGAGAGAGAGACAGAAGCAGAGAGACAGAGAAAGAGACAGAATGACAGACAAAGGCAGAGAGACAGAGAGAGAGAGAGAGAAACATAGGGACAGACAAAGAAAGAATTAGAGAGAGCAAGATAGAGACTGGGAGAAATAAAGAGACAGAGATAGACATAGACATAGACATACAGTGAGTGAGAGATAGGGCCACAGAGACAGAGAGAATAAGCATCTTATGGTGGACACAGGGAAGACAAAAGGCAGCATTTGCCTTCCCAGAACCTCATGCTATCCTAATTCTTGGTTTTCACAGATGGAATATGCCAAAGAGAAAGCCCCATCCCTCTGCTACTTCCTACTCCTACTCTTCTGGTACCAGTCTCCCACCAGTCATCCTAGATGTCTTTTGTCCTGCTCTTTTCATTTGGGTTTCTTTGTGATATTGTTGATTCTTGCTTTTGCTCCTACCTTTCTGGCTACTCCTTAGTGTCCCTCGTTGGATTAATATTAACTTTGCTCCCTAACTCTGAGTGTATCCCAAGACTTGACCCTGGACTCTCTTTCTTTCTCCATGCTCTCTTACTTGGTGATCTCATCGACTCCCATTGGCTTAGCTTCTCTAGAAACAGGTAGTACAATTGAAAGAGTGATGGATCTAGAGTCCAGAAGACTTGAGTTAAAATCTAGCCTCAGGCTAGTTTATGACACTGGACAAATCACTTAACCTCTATTTGCCTCAGTTTTCCTTAATTTTAAAATGGGGATAATAATAGCACCTACTTCCCAGGCTTATTGTGGGGATAAAGTTGAATAATATTTGTAAATATTACAGGCATAGTGCCCAGTACATAATAGTGCTTAATAAATGCTCATTTCCTTCCTTCTATGAAAATGATCCCCAGAACCACATATCCAGTCCTAGTCTTTCTGCCATAGTCTGTCTTTCATTGTTTCATTGTTCCTTTATTTCTCTCTCT
>NC_058134.1:72600134-72666793 GCF_016433145.1 Gracilinanus agilis | reverse complement strand
CAAAGAAGTTAGCACACACTGACCACTTCCATGTCTCTACCACAGTAAATTTAGCCCCTGGCCCTCCCCAATCCCTATCTGCTTCAAAAACCATTCTTCATTGTTAGCAAACTTTCCTTCATCCTAGGTTTCTTCCATATGACCTCCATTTTATTTATTTGTTCATTTATTTAATTTATTTTTATTTTATATTAGGTTCATGCATGGTAGTTTTCTGCTTCTCATTACCCTCTCTAAGGCTAGATGTTCCTTTTCTCACATCCTCTTTGTCCTGAGGCAGCCCATCTCACTTTTGGATAACTGATTATTTGGAAGCTTTTCTCAAATCAAGCCCAAATCCCTCTCTCTGGAGCTTCTTCTCTCTGTTTCTAGTGCTAAAGGAACAAGTCTAATATCCTTTCCACATGGCATTCCCACACCTACTTGAAGACAGCTATCACATCGTCTTCCCCCTCCCCTCTCTCCTCTTCATGTCTTCTGCTCTCCAGACTAAACATTCCCTGTTGCTCTGACAGACCCATTAATTACTGCTTTTTGCACCTGGTTATTCAACTAGTTCTGCATCTATCTAATTGTATCAACATCCAGTGCCCATCTTTCTCTTTTGTCTACATTAGCACAAAAGGCTTGGGTAAATGTTTGGTTAAGATCTTGGTAAATATATCTACAGAATTTTCTTGTCCTATTAGCCTGGTAATCTTGTAAGAAAATTAAATTAATTTAGCAATTATTGGCCTGTTATTGACAAAGACATACTATTATTGATTATTACTTCTCTTTCTAAATATTCACAAAGCATCCCTTTAATAATCTTTCAGGAATTTTGCTAGGAATCAGTCATGCTCACAAGCTTGTAGTTTGATTACTCCCTTCTCTGCATTTAAGAAATATTTAGTGAACACGTGTAATGCTCAAGGCTTAATGGGGTAAACAAAGATGAACAAGGTATGGTCTCTGCCTTAAAAAGTTTATAGTCTAGGGGGCAGCTAGGTGGCTCAGTGGATTGAGAACCAAGCCTACAGAGGAGAGGTCCTGGGTTCAAATCTGACTTTAGACATTTTCTGGGCAAATTACTTAATCTCTATTACCTAGTCCTTATGCCTTGGAATCAATACACAGTATTGATTCTAAAATGGAAGGTTAGAGTTTTGGTTTTTGTTTTTTTAAAGAAAGTTTATAGTCTAGAAGGGGAGAAAATGTCTATAAAATGTATCCAAAGTATAAGGCAATATATAAAGAATTCTTTATATATAAAAATTATATATATTATATATAATATACATATATATATAAAGAGAAAGAGAGAGAGAGAGAGAGAGAGAGAGAGAGAGAGAGAGAGAGAGAGAGGTAATGAGGTACCATTCTCTGCCTGTGAATGGTACCTCACATTTGGACAACATGGTATGGTTTACAAAGTACTTTCACATCCTTTATCTCATTCGATTCTTACATCAAATCCATAAAGTAAGTGGTTTGGATATTATGTAAAGAACTCATAGAGGATAATTGACTTGTCTAAAATCTCATGGCAAGTATGTCATAAAGCTTTGAACCCAGAGCTTCTGATTCCAAGTCTAATCTTCCTTCTAGGACCTCATGTGGACTTTCTAAATCAATTGGGGTTCCAGGAGTTAAAGAGGGAGAAATCAAGAAGACAAGACATCATGGAAGAGGTGGAGAACAGGTAGGCTTCTGATAGGTGGAGATTCTTGGTGGAGCCTGTATGGAGTGGGAATGGCAGGGTGGATGGGAGCTGGATGGAACACTCCATTTGGAAGAAATATCAGGAGCAAAAGTGCAGATGCCAGAGACTTCCAGGCTAGAGGGGTTCCTGGGTTCTCAGGGGAGTCTTTTGGCATCAGCTTGGCTATTCTCAGACCCTCTGATTTGCCTTTGGCTCATCTAGCCCGAGCAGGAGAGGGGCCACAGATGCATGCAGCAATTCTCAGGGACTTGGTTTCAGGTGAGAATATGGAAAACCAACCTCTTACAATGAATATGGAGGGCAGGGAGGTGTGGGGCAGCCACACGTCTTTGGGAATGCCAAGGGGTCTGAGTCGAGTGGGAATGGGGGGAGGGAATAAGTCCATTAAGGACGACATATGGATGATCATTTTAAAAAGAGCGCTTTTTATGATGTATCCTTTCGCTCTTTAGAACCGTCATCATTCTTGTTATTCTTTCTTAGGATGACTATTTATACCATGAAACAAAATACATATTGCCTACAAATTTCTGCATATCATTTTGCTCACACACATGCATGCCTGATATCTTCATCATCTTTTTGGAACTTCTCAAAAGTAGTTCAAAAACGTCCTGAACACACGGGTTGATGGAAATAGGTGTTGATCAATGATACATGTAAAGCCCAGTGGAACTGCGTATTGGCTACAGGGGGAGTGTTTGGGGGTGGGGAGGGAAAGAACATGAATCGTGGAACCATGGAAAAATAGTCTAAAAAATAAAAAAATTTTTAAAATAATAAAAAAAGTTTAAAAATTAAAAAATAAAAAGTAGTTTAAAGTAATCAAGGCTTAAAATCACATAAAGATTTTTGGGATCCCCTTTGTGTGTGTGTATATACAGATATAACAATATATGTATGTCTGCATGCACATCAAAACCCTTACAGCTTAAAGCAGCATTAAGACTTTGAGGATACTCTGTGTGCCTACACATGTGTATATATGTATGTATGCATGTATAGTGCTATAATGTATCTTATGTACAGGCATGCATACAATATAAGGTACAGCAGTATACATATATTCAAGATGTGTATACAAGATATATAGATGCATATATGCAACAGTAATGCTTATTAGAATTTAAAGTGGCATTAAGGTTCGTGGGACACCTCATGTATGTATACATACATAATGTATGCTCATTAGCACTTACATGTGTATATATGCACATATATTAAAGCTATTAAGAACTTAAAATGTTACTGTGATCTTTGGGATATCCTATATACATTCAAATTATATACACATACATATTTATAATTATATTTGTGATATTTATATTTATTTATTTTTCTATTTCTATTTTTCTTTTTCTATAAATATATGTGTATTTGTGTGTATAATTTCTATGAAATGCTCTATAAGAGAGCAGCTTGGTGGCTCAATGGATTGAAAGCCAGACCTAGAGACAGGAGATCCTGGGTTCAAATTTGTCCTCAGACACTTCCTAGCTGTGTGACCCTGGGCAAGTCACTTAACCCCCATTGCCCAGTCCTTATGGCTTTTCTGCCTTGGAACCAATACCATTGGTTCCAAGATGGAAAGTAAGGGTTTATAAAAGAAAAAAAGAAGTGCCCTATGAATAATCAGGCTAGAAGCAGCTATAGTGGGTGCCTAAAGTGGGGTGATGTCAGAGGGGATGCAGAAGAAGAAGAAGGAACATGCATGCACCCTGGGCACAGGGGCCCCAGGCATTCATAACTGGCTGGATTCAGAAGTGGGAAGGAGAGGGCAGAGGCAAAACGAACCCAGGAATTTGAGTTTGTGTGAGTAGGAGAATGCTGTTGCCATTAGCTGAAACAGGAGATGCAGGAAGGAAGAGCATCCTTTGGAAGGAAGATGAGGATTGAGTCTGGGGTAGGAGTTTGAAGCTCTGATGGGTTATCCAGGTGAAGACATCTGGCAGGCAGTTGAAAATGCAGAGATGAGGAAAACAGTCAGGACAATAAAGATAGATGGGGGACGGGGGACTGGGATAGAGCTGATAGCTGAAGGAGCAGGAGCCGATAGGATCATGGAGGGACCATTCTGTCTCATTTTTGGGAATGGGAAGATGAAGAGAGGGGATGGAAAAGGAGATGGGGAAGGGTCAAAGAGCTGCCAGGAGAACTAGGATAATTCATTGACCCCAAAGCCAAGAAGAGAGAGAGTCTCCAAAAGGGAAGGCGATCTAATAGATGGAGAAAAGTCAGGAGATGAGGACTGAGGAAAAAGGTCACTGGTTCTGTTCATTAGGAGATGACCTTGAGACGGAAGTTTGTCAAAGATGGGGGAGAAGTTAGACTTCAGGACAGTAAGAATGAATTGGTGATGGAAATATAGAGGCAGACTGTCTAAACTACTCTTTTGCGGGGAGGTTTGTGAGTAAAGGGGAAGAGAAAGAGAAACATGGTGAGAGGAAGGTTGTTTTTCTTTAGTAAAGAAAAAGGAGACCCAAGTGAGCTTGTAGACAGAGTGGGACAGGATCCAGAGGAGAGAATAGGCCAAATTTAGAGATAACTATTAGACTAAAGTCCCAGAAGAAGAGAGGGATGGAATTAAGGGTGCAGGGAGAGGAAATGGGATTTAGACAGAAAGATTTTAGATTTGGGGCTGGAAGGGTCTTAGAGATCATAAAGGGGAACTGTCTCATTTTTAAAGATGAGAAAACAAGTCTAGAGAGGCTGCTGATTTATCTAAAGTCACACAGATAGTAAGGAACAATGCTGGAGTTAGGATGGGAACCCAGGCTCCTCAAATCATCCTTTCTCTCTCTCTCTCTCTCTCTCTCTCTCTCTCTCTCTCTCTCACACACACACACACACACGTGTATTGTATGTACATATATGTTCAAGGCCCCCCTAAATAATACCTTTTCTCATATATTATATATATATATATACATATATTTAAGTGAGGTCCTTGAATCATCCTTTTTCATACATATTAATATATAAATGTATATTTCTGTGAATATGCATATATATGTATATCTATGTGTGGGGAGAGACAGAGTGAGACAGAAAGACAGAGAGAGAGAGACAGAGGGAGAGAGAAAGAGAAAGAGGGAGAGAGAGACACAGAGAGAAAAAGGCACAGAGAGAGACACACATACAGAGAAAGAGACAGGGAGATGGGGGATGGGGAGAGAGAGAGAGAGAGAGAGAGAGAGAGAGAGAGAGAGAGAGAGAGGTTCTTCAAATCATCTTTTTATATATATGCATAAAACCAAGTTCCCTTGAACTATTCTTTTTCACATTCATTTATTCGTTCATTGACTTGTTGGCTTATCTCCCTATTTATTCATTCATTCATTCATTTATTCACTTATACATTCATTTGTTCCTTTGTGTTTCTTGGTAATTCTACAGGCTATCTGTCTGGATTCTGTAAATTCATAGCAATTAGGGCTTCTAAGCACCTTAGAGATCCTCATTCAACTCATTCATTCAACACATGATGAACCAAGTCTCCGAGAAGTTAGGTATCCACCCACAGAAGGAGTAAGGGGCAGGCATGGGATTTGACTCTAGATTCTAGACTCTTGATTCTAGGTGCCTACGACATTGTTTCACTTGTTCTGCTGAGGAATGAACCCTTCTTCTTCTGAGATGGGGGAAAAAAGGGAGAAAGAAGATATTTTTAGGTGGCAAGAGGTGCCTGAAGTCATATACTAAGAAGCAAATCAACTCACTGAGATGGAATGAAGTTGGCTTCTTGAAGAGAGAAGAAAACGGTTAGAACAACAATCTGGGAAATGTGATATAAAGTCCCCAAAGGTACTTAAAATGATTGCCGAGCATTCCCTACCTATGGTTCTTGCCTTTTCACTTTGGGCTCAGTCTACTCTAGGCTCTTCCCAACGGTTTTTTTTCCCTTCATAGTTAGGAACTAGTGTGGTGGAGACCAACCTAGGTTCCTGTGAGTTCTAGTTTCAGGTCTGTCTTGTGGGTCCTGTTCTCAGGTTCGACATTCTGTCTCGTCAGGCCTCAGTTTTACAGATGTCAGAATTAAAAGAGACCTTTGAGAATGTTCCATCTCCTTATTTTGCAGAATTTGGATGAAGATCTGTACCTGTTTTAAAGTTATGGAGTTAAGTTTCTTGAAGTTTCTGCAGTGAAGCTAACATACCCTTTGCTTCTCCTTTTCCTGCATTCAAGTTACCTTCCCAACCCTTCTGTACCATTAAATTGCTACCTAGAGCCCATTTTCTCCCTTTGCCTCTGGCATTACTTTTTATTTTTATTTAATTTTATTTCAAACCGGAATTGTGATTTCTTTGGCATAGGAAACTCCGTCTACTAATGTAAATCAGTATTTTGTGATTCATATTCTTTGTTATATTATTATATTTATATTATATTATCTATCATGTATTATACTATATTTATCATGTATTATATTATGTTTATATTCCTAGAGAGCTGCGTGGGCCACTGAAAGAATAAGTGACTTGCTTACAATAACACAGCCAGTTTTGGGTCAGAGGTGGGATTTGAACCCAGGCTATTCTTCCTCTGAGATCAAATCTCTATTCACTACCCCATACTGTTTCTTCTTAAGCAAATATCATTTACCACCTCGCCTCTCATGTGTGGTGCTTCTGGGAATGGAAATGTCCTTTGCGGTGGCACCAAGGAGCTTCGGTTCAGCGTAGGACCGAAGGTACGGTTCAGCATCTGCTTGGCTGCCCAATGACATTCCAGTCCAATTGCAGTTCTGCTAAAGCGTTCACCTGCAAAGGTCACCTGCTCTAAGCAAGAAACCAGCTGAAACACAGACGGAGAAGCTAATGTTATAACTTAAATTGTGGGTTGAATGACTCATCTAGTGATTACATTAAAAAAAAACAACCCAGCAGATCTTATTATGCAATTTGTTCAAAGGCACTGATACCCCAAACTGTTACAAACTCCCTCCCACAGCCAGATTCAGTCTCATGCCTTTTCTCTATTACTTCAGTCAAATTGGTACACTCCGTTCTTTCCTCTAACATTTTCTAATGAGGCTTGAATAAGATGGAATATCAAGAAATGGGCGACTGAGTATCTAAGGGGAAACCCACTTTCTCTTGGTTCTCTCAGAATTTGGCTTGCTCATGCCAAAGATGGGGAAAATGGGGGAGGTTTTTTTTTTTTCTTCCTTTCAGATTTTGACTGCGATTGCTTGTGAATAGGAGCTATGGACCAGAGATTGAGACTGACTTTGAAAAGTCAACTAAGCCATTCTCTAGGCTTTAGGCAGGGCCATATGTAAATCAGGCAGCTAGGGGGCACAGTGGTTAGAGCCCTGGACCTGGAGCCAAGAAGACTCTTTTTCTTGAATTCAAATCTGGCCTCAGAGACTTTTTAGCTGTGTGACTTAACCCTGTTTGCCTCAGTTTCCTCATCTGCAAATGAGCTGGAGAAGGAAATGGCAAAACCAGTCCAGCATCTTTGCCAAGAAAATTCCAAAAGGGGTCAGAAGAATCAGATACGGCTGAACGACAACATATGTAAAAATCACCTGGACCAGACAAAGATTTATCCCATTTCAAAAAAGCCATTGAGAAAAGAAGTTTGTGGAATTCTCTTACTCTCACGTCTAACACTCCTCACTCATGTGAATCTCTCTCACATTTGAGGAACTTGTATGGTGTAGTTGGGAATGTAGGACTGAGTCCTGGGTTCCCATCTCAGTTCAGTCTTGCAGACCTATGTTCATGGGTTATTTTATCTTCTACCTGCCACACATGCAAACTATATCATCCATGCAAAAGCTATAGTTTATTTTCCTCCGATCTGCTCTCAGGAGAGATGGAGGATGCTCGTTCTCCTCTGAATGCTCATGCTGTAGGAGTTTCAGTTGAAGGACTTGGGGTTGTTGAGTCTGGAGAAGGGCAGACTTGGGGAGGACATAACTGTCTTCAAATATTTGAACCTTTCAATAAAAGAGGGATTAGATTTGTTCCCTTTAAGCCTATAAGGCAGTGCTAGGGACCCTGGGTAGAAGTTATAGGAAGGTTAATTTAGGCTTGATGTAAGGAAAAGCTTCGTAGCTATCAGAAAACTCTCTGAAAGAATGGGCTTCCTCTGGAGGAAGTGGCTTCTCTCTCACTAGCAAAGGCTCGATAACCATTTGCTTTTGTTCAGATATGTTATAGATGGGATTCTTGTTTAGTAGTGGATGGATTAGATGGCCGTTGAGGTCCTTCCTAATTTGGAGATAGTAGGATTATTTTCCCTAGAGCTGATGGAACTTTACGAGCCTCTCTAGAATCTCCTGTTTTACAGATGAGGAAACTGAAGTCCCTGACACTTACATGACTTTTACAAGATTATGTTATAGTAAAAGAGTCAGGATTTGAACACAGGGTCTCTGATTCTACAGCCAGGGCTCTTTCTATGAATCTAAGGAACAACTTCGTTTTGAGGCTGCTCTCACTTTTCTACTTCCTGGGCAAGTTGCTTTATTCTCTGTTTGCCTTAATCTACTGGAGAAGGAAATGGCAAACCATTCCATTAATTTTGCCAAGGAAACTCCATGAACAGTACTGGTATGTTATGGCCCACAAGATCACAAAGAGTAGGGCATGATGGAATGACTGAACATCACCACCACCACTATAGAAACTTCTTTCTCCCTCTGGCTTTTGTTTAGTGACCATCAGGATAGAGTTGATTAAATTTTCCTGATGGATAAAAATTTTATTTATTACAGCTTAGGATAGAGCATGAAGATTTCATGAGAACAAACTGTACTTGGAGTTGGGGAGGGAGAGGGAGAAAAATATTCTGACTTTTGCTGGGTTAGCCTCAGTTCTTCCCCATTTCCTTTGAAGGAATAAGAGCCACCTCAGAGGACCCCTTTCTTGCTGCTGTGGCAGCCCTGAGGGAGAGGTCTCCCCTCTCCTCAGACCTAGACACTCTAGACCAGGAAGTCTAGCTCATAGAAACCCCAAACAGAATAAATATTCACTGTTTAGGGCAATGTGGTGATGCTGAGGAAAGGAGTAGAATCTCAGGGCTTTCAGCTGTCTTGGGTAGAGATGCCCAGATGCCAAGCTCATGTCGTAAAGGCACTGTCTTCTCCTTCTAGGACCTGGATCAAAAGCTACAACCTCTCAAGCCATCACACCCTTGGAGAAAGAGAGTAACTTCAGAAGGAATTGTCAGCTAAGCAGTCATTGGCTAGATCCAGGGACCCCTGGCACTCATAGAGAGTCAGTGCCCTATTGATATGCATAGGCTCTAATTGACGAATGCCTTGACTTGTGGGAATATCGCTGGCCATGATCTGACACCCAAGAGAACCTTCCAGTTGCCTTCATTAGCAGAAGGGCAGCAAAACCACGCACAGCTATGGAAAGAGAAGGAAGGCACCTGGGGAACCCAGGGTTCTCTGGCTTGCCTTTTTCTTTATGGGTGAATTTTTTTTTTTTGAAATCAAGTCAAGATATGCATCAATATCCAATCAGCTCCCCTAGATTTACAAAAATTTGCTAGTTCTATAGATGCTAATCACTTTGCATTAGAGGTAATTATAGACAATCCACCCGATGCATTTTAGAGTATTGACTTAATTTGTAGCATATACATGGATCCAAGTTGTAAGAACCTGAAAAGATGCAAAAATCAGGGGCTGACACTTCCGGGGAACTGGATTCCTGAATGTGATGCCTTATTTCATGGTGCAAATAAGTGTCTAAAAGTGAGCATGGGGAGAAGTCCTTTATGTGTTGTTGTTGTGTTTTTTTCTCTTGCAAATGCCCAAACGTACAGGCAGCTGCCTGTTTCATCTTATGTTTAAGCCAGTTCCTGAGCAGGAGTGGAATCTAAACTTTACAGGTTTTTTTGTTGGTTGGTTGGTTGGTTTCTGGTTAGGCTTCAGATTTGGTAAAGGGTGTACACCCATTCCCATGCAGATCCCCTAGTAAGCCTGGGTGTAGAAGGGCTTCAGTGGAGTCCAAATGTGTTTGCGAAAATTCTGATGCATCATGATTGACCGGAAAGGACAGAGTAATAAGACTAGGGGAAAAACAAGTAACTGTTGTTGGCTCCTCTAGGCCTTTATTCATTGTGCCATTAATGAATGAGATCTCACTAGAGCAGAGACTGGTTCATTTTTGCCTTTGCATCCCCAGCACTTAGCACAGTGCCTGGTTATGCATAGTAGGAGCTTAATACATGCTTGGTGAATTGATTACTGAAACAGTGGCTGTCTTTGTGCTCCAGTGCCTGTCCCCTTAGGGGGTCAGCTCTGCTGTTTTCCCCACTGCATTTAACAGTCTGTAAGGACTGGACAAATCACAGATCCTCCCAGAGTTTGGCTTCCTTATCTGCAAAACAAGAGAGTTGTATTAAAGAATTTCTAGAGGCCTGTGGAGTATTTAAATCTATGGTCCTTCTGGTCAGAGAGCAGGCTTTAGGAGTTCCTATAGACTATACCCTCAGCCTCCCCAAGTCCTAAACAAGTGAGGGGGTGGGAGACAAAAAGAGCTGCTCCAGAGAGAGAAAAGGTGCTCTTGTTCCTTTTTTCTTCCTACCAAAATCCTTAGTGAAAATATTAAAAAGTGTTCATATCAGACAACTAAGGTAAGGAGAGAGGGAAATAGAAAGCAGTAATCTTCCCAGGTTCTATTGAGAAGCATTCATAGGGAGATCACAAGTAATTTAGCTTATGGCATCATATTTAAGGAGGCAGCTAGTGGTTCAGTGAATAGAGCATGGGGCCTGGAGTCACAAAGACCTGAGTTCAAATCCAGCCTCAGGCACTAGCTGTGTGACAGGCGCAAGTCACTTAACACCTGTTATCCTTAAACCACTGGAAAAGGAACTGGCTGTAGTATCTTGGCCAAGAAAACCCCTTCCTTGGATGGTATGATCCACTGAGTCATGAAAAGTCCGACTTGCCTAGTGAACAGTAACAAACCATATTTAAGAACAGCCAGACTAAGAAAGGCTCCTTCGGTGTCCCAAAAGGCTCATTTATTAGTAGAAATGGAGCGCCTTGTCTGGCTTACTCTGAATATTTTTAAGCCTTTTTTTCTCTTCTCCTTTCTTCTAGAAGCACATTAAAAAACAAAACAAAACAAAACAAAACACCTCAAAACAAAAACCAAAAGCTAAGGTAGCCCCACAGACAATCTCCATCAGGGCAGGTGGGAAAGACATCCCAGGTGTGAAAAAACCCTTATCTGTACGGAGCACTCCGCCCTTAAAGCCTAGGCTGCAAAACAAACAAATCCCACTCCTCCCGGTTCTTTAAGTCGGAGGCCAGAGAAAGGGAGGAGTTCCAGGGGAGCTCAGCATCTGTCTAAGCCTCCCTAAGCAGAGGTGGGTTACCATAGCAACCCGGGGGCGGAGTTAAAAAGTCCCGAGTCCAGGGAGGGGCAGCTGAGAGGCTGAGGACCTGCTGTGCAGACGCAGGGCGTCATCCTCTCTGCTGCATTTCGGGTCACTGCCCCATCCCTCGCCCAGCCCGCCACCTCCCCAAGCCCTCTGTTCGCTGGATCTGCATTCCAATCCCATGGTAGTGGGGAGACACCCGGCCAGCGTAATTCTCTCCCTTTTCTACCCCAATTAAGGAGGGCATCCGTCGTTGTGAGGAGGGGTAAAGGCTAGTTTCCCTGGGGGATGGGTTCCCCTCTCCTTTCTGCTCCTTTCCCATGTCTGGGCTCTTGGTCTCTTCCCAGGGCTCACCATTTCTGGGTACAGCTGTTAGGAGGACGTGCCACTCAATGGTCTTATTTCCTCTAACCTGGTGGTATTAGTGCTAATGAGATAAGTACTCATTAAGGCAGGAGCGGTATCCTGGGGGGGGGGAGGGAAGGGGCAAGGCGGCACCCAGAGTTAGGAAAATCTAAATTTGTATTCAGCCTCAGCTCCTTAGTCTACCTGCCTGACCCTGAGTAAATCACTTAATCTCTCCTCATCTGTAAAATAGGAATAAACAATAGCAACTATTCCCCAGTGTCCTTTGGGAAGGAAATGATTTTTTGAAAAGTACTTTGCAAACCTTAAACAGACATATACATCCTGGCTTTTAGTAATATTAAGTAACTTGTATGAGGCCACTCAGGAAGCCAGTAGAATCAGGATTTGAACTCGGGTCTCCCAGACTTCATATCCCATGCTTCTTCCATTACGCTGTATGTTCTCAGGTCAGCCCACAAAAGCAAATGCTACTCATAATGTGAATGAAATAATAATAGCTTGGAAGTCATGTCCCCTTACTGAGTTCCCGGGTACCGCTGAGCCTCGAGTCCCTCGGACCCCTAAAAAGGCCAGGAAGGAAGGGTGTGGGTTGGGGAAACAGTTCCCAGGGCAACGAGGAGGGAAGATTCTGGCAGCAGCCGGGTAGGGAGGGAAGAGGCAGGGACTACAGACAGCTTTTGTATGTCGCTCTGGTAGTGGGGGTAGGAACGGAGCCAGGGTTTTTGTAGTAAGGGAGGAGGAGGGTTCCTGTTGGAAGAGGGTGGGAAATCACCAGCTGTCGTGCCTGTATCACTTGGAAGTCAAGTGATGGCGAGACCCAGACTTCCTGCAGTTGGAAAGAATTACTATTTATCCTTAATCTATTTTCGTATTTGATATTTTCCTGTCACAGCAAGCTCTGTTGTTCACTTGAGCTAGGGACAAAAGAGGGCAAAACTTCAAACGCAGAATAAACTGGGATTTGTCAGCTTCTTGCCAAAGTTGGGCTTTGATGCCACATGGGAGTAGGATGGTGACTTGGGTTTGAGGGGGCTATGCCATCAGAGTTCAAGCAAGCCGGGAAGACTTCCCTGATGACCCAGCTCAGGCTGGTCCTTGGGTTTCCATCACCCGATTTAGCCAGGTTTGTTCTTGGGTGTCTGTCACCCAATTCATTCAGCCTGGTCCTTGGGTGTCTGTCACCCAGTTCAGCCAGGTCCTTGGGTATCTGTCTACTGTCTTGGGCTGGTCCTTGGGTGTCTGTCACCCAAGTTCAGCCTGGTCCTTGGGTGCCTGTCTACTGACTTAGCCTGGCCCCTGGGTGTCTGACACTCAGTTCTGCCAGGCTGGATGTTGGGTGTCTGTCAACCTTCTTAGGCTGGTCCTTGGCCTAACTAAGTTGGGAGATGCTTGCTAGAGGCCAAAACACTCTTGGCAGGCCACTCAATGAAGTTCTTATATTGAAGTATGTTTTAAAGTTGGGGGAAAATGTGAGAACAGTTCTTATTGACTTCGTTAGAAGAATGATTATAAAAGATGGCATTTTAGGAGCCTAAACAGAACCCTCGAAGGCAGTGGTTCCCCAACTTTTTTGACCTACCGCCCCCTTTCCAGAAAAAAATTACTTAGTGCCCCTGGAAATTAAAAAATTTTTAAAATTTTAATAGCAATTAATAGGAAAGATAAATGCACCTGTGGCCATCACCACTTCTCTGGATTGCTGCATCACCCACCAGGGGGCGGTGGTGTCCACTTTGGGAATCACTGCTCTAAGGTATCAGAGGATGTTTCAGTATCCAACATTAGTTGGGACAGTTTGGAATGATATGTGGGTTGGGAATTTAAAAAAAGTGAAAAAGTTGAGATGTCTTTGCATGTGGAATTTAAAAGTCACCAGAAAAAAAGAAATTATGCTATAACTGATGCTTTGAGCCGGGCACTGTTTCTAGCACAAGGCACCCTGGCTGGCTCCCTCTTGGATCCTGCCTCCTGGCTTCCTTTGAGATTGGGCTCCAATCCCACCTTTTGTAAGAGGCTTCCGTCTCCCTCTCACCCAATTTATCTGGATCTCTCTAGTAGGTACACGGCAGTCTGCAAGTTTTCTCCCCATCAGAGTGTAAGTTCCTGGAAGGCAGGGTTGCATTTTTGCCTTTCCTAGCATTTCCAGTGCTTGGCAACATGCCTGGCCCACAGCAGTCACTAAAGGCTTGTTGAGTCAGCAGCTGTTGCAGGAGGGGTGGGACAGGCAGGGAGCACACTCCCTGACATCCTGAAAGATAGCACAACAGGCATCGCCATGGGGAAAACGAGGGATCTGTCCCCTGTAGACCTCACTCTGCTGCCTGTTTGCTTTTGAATTCTCTGGCTCTGAACTCTGACCATGCCTAAAGGGAGCTGCTCATCCTCTAATTAGGGCTGCTGCTTGCATTTTCAGTGACTAGCATCTAAGTCTGGTTAGTCATCTGCCCCCAAAGACTGATTGGTAGTGTGAAAACAGACTGGCATCCCGGCCCTCCTCCTACACAAAGCAAGTGGCCCTTGATTGTATCAGACAGCTGGCATTAGGGTATTTTTCGGAATGTCTACATCAGGGGTCGGCAACCTTTTTGGCCGTGAGAGCCATAAACGCCACATTTTTTAAAATGTAATTTCGTGAGAGCCATACAGTGCTCACAGTGCCGCTCCTGTAACAGCACCTGAAAAAAATGGACTTGATGGCTCCTGCAGAAAGAGCCATATCTGGCCCTCAAAAGAGCCAGATATGGCTCAAGAGCCATACGTTGCCGACCCCTGGTCTACATGATTTAAATATCTGAGGTCAGAATGAAAGTCTGCACCATATTCTCAAACTCCTGACTTCTGCCTGCCACTCACTTTGAACCATCTCATGCCTGACCCAAGTTAGGGAATTTTCAAGTCTTTCAAAGATTTCCTCATTGGGAGCATGCTCTAGGTAGCAGTTCTGCTATAGGGATTCAGATTTGGAATGCCAAAAAATTCCATCCATCAATAAACATTTATTAAGCACCTACTGTATGCCAGGACCTGGGCTAAGTACAGAGGATCCAAGAAAAGAAGTTCTAGTCCTTAAAGAGTATACAATTGGGGTGTGTGTGTGTGTGTGTGTGTGTGTGTGTGCACATGAATTAATCTATACAAAGCAAACTAGACCCCAGGATAAACAGAAGGAAGGAATGAAGAGAAGGTAGAGAAGGCTTCTTGTAGAAGGTGGGATTTTAGTTGAAACTTTAAGGAAGCCAAGGAAGTCAGTGATTGGAGTTGAGAAGGAGGGGGACAGCCAGAGAAAATGCCTGGAGGGAGAATGGGAGAGCCAGTAGACCAGTGTCCCTGGACCAAAGAGTATTTGTCTGAGAGTAAGGTATAAGAGCACTGGAAAGGTAGGTGATAGAGGGCTTTGGATACCCAGAAGAGGATTTTTGTATTTGATCCTAGAAGCAATAGGGAGCCACTAAAGTTCTTTGAGGAGGGGGGGATGACATGATTGACTTAGGTTTTAGGAAAAGCCACTTTAGTAGGTAACTGGAGAATGGACTGGCAATAGGAGAGACTTGAGGCAGGCAGGCTTGAGGTGATGGGGGCTTGCACTAGACTGAGGGCTGTGTTAGAAGGATATTAATATGCCAGAGATATTTCAAAGATAAAAATTAAGAAGCCTTAACAACAGCTTGGATGTGGGCAACGAGAAATGGTGAGGAATCTAGGATGATTTCTAGGTGATGAGCCTGAGAGGCTGGAATGATGGTGATAGGGAAGGGGGAGAGTGTAAGGGAAAGATAATGAGTCCCTTGTAGTTCAACTCCCTTATTGTACAGATGAGGAGGAAAGTGGACCCCACTGAAGTGAAATGACTTGTACAAGGCTACAAGTAAGTAGCAGAATTGGGACTGGAACCCAGCTCCTCAGATTACAAATCCTGTGATCTCATATCCTTTCTTTTTTATTCCCAGAAAGTGATGTTCAGATGCCTATTTGCCTATTTTTATATCACTAATGCCAACAGGCTGGGTTAGACATAAGCTCTGGGGATTAAATGAAATGATTTACATTCTCTGGGTTATTTCTGTGCAGACAGTTGGAAGGAGTAGATAAATGCTCCTAAAAGAACAGACTTTCAGCCAGTTACTAGAATTTTGCCAGGGCTCATGAAGGGGTGGGGGATGCAGGGTAGGCTGCCCATCTGAGGCAGAAGGTACAGAAATAATGGCTCATGTTCCCATGTAGTTGCTGTGGAAATATTTTCTTGACTTGAGCAGGGTTTTTAATAGATGCTGTTTGCAACACCGTCAACCAAAATGTTAAGCAAGATGACAGAAGCATTCTGCCATGGATGCCAGGAATGTGACCCACAAATCGCCTTCTTTAGGAAAAGCACAAATCTTTGCTTTGTTTTAGCCAAGATCTTCACAGCCAGTTGTTACATATACAGAGTGCCTGCCCTTCTCATTAAAATGAGTCACTCACTTTATCATGATTTGTGCCTCCCCCTGCTCAAAATTGCTCACTGGATATCCCCGTGCCTTTTCAAAGACCCCCAGAATCAAGTGTAAAACCCTCTGGTTGGCTTTAAAAAAAGATGCCCTAACCTTAGAATCATGACTATGTATTGGTTCCAAAGCAGAAGAGCAGCAAGGGCTAGGCAAGGGGGGTTAAGTGACTTGCTCAGGGTCACACAGCTAGGAAGTGTCTGAGTCCAGATTTGAACCCACTGAACCACCCAGCTGCCCCATCGCTGATTGGCTTTGAAAGTCCTCCATAACCTGGGTCTTTCCTTTCCAGTCTATTTATGCCTTATTGCCCTCCATGCACTCAAGCCATCCAGTGACACTGGCTTCCTCGCTAGACACTCCAGTTCTGGGCATTCTCACTGCCTTGTCCTCCAATGCTTAGAATTCTCAATTCTGCCTCCTGGCTTCTTTTAAGTCTCAACTAACATTGGACTTTCTTGTAAAAAGCCTCTTTGGTTTCTCCTTATTCTTAGTGTCTTCCTTCTGAGATTATCTCCAATTTATCCCATATATGTTTTATGTGTACATTTGTCTTACTCTTTAGAGTGCCTGAAGAGCAGGGGCTGCTTTGTTTCTTTATTTATATTTTTTAAATATATTTTTATTTATATACCCAATTTGAGGGTTTTATTTATTATTTATTTTCTTTTTTCTTAGATACCCAATTTTGGGCATTTCTTTATATACCCAATGCTTAGTATATTGTCATTCATGTTACCATTTTTCAATGGTGTCTGACTTTTTGTGACCTTATTTGGAGTTTTCTTGGTAAATAGACCCATTTGCTATTTTACAGAAAAGGATAATGAGTCAGCAGGGTTGCCAGAAGTGATCTCCTCTGCCTCAGAAATGCTTTTATGGATTTTCCCAAGCTCAGGTTACCATTAAGGACAGTTGCAGATTTGAATGTGCATCTTCCATCTGTAAGGAACGCCAGCATTCTTTCCACTCAACTAATTTGGGTGAGGCGGCTTTGAGTTTTTTCATTTCTTCCACATTTTTGGTTTTTAGTGGATGTTGGAGATGCTCAAATGACAGCAAGAAATGCCAGATTTGGGGGAAGATGAGGGAGGTGGATCTGAAAATGGAATGACCAAGTGGATCAGCTTCCTAAAGAAGCTAGTAGGGAGGGTCAAGACATCCCCCTTATGAGATCATCGATCCTCTTCCAAAGGAAGAACGAACAGTGGCTGGAGAGGGAGAAGAACCTCAGGGTTGGGTCTTGGGGTGGAAGAGAGTAAAGAGCAGCCCATTAAGAATTTAAGAGAAGTGCATTTAGCAAGTATGAAAGGGAATTTATTGAGTAAAGTATTCCTTCAAACTAAGAGGGTTGAAGAGGGGGAGTTCTACTATGGAAAGTGATGGAGAGGTTTCAAAGGGCAAGATCTCTTCACTTAAACATTTCCTCCAGAAGCAGCCTTCTGGATTACACAAAGATTAAAATGCTATTTTTCCCTCAGGAAGAGCACCATGAATTTATAATAAATTTCAGGGAGCACATTTGCCTGCAGAGAGGCTCTTGGGGCATTTTAGAAATTGCTGCTGGAGACCGATTCTTTTTTTATGGGGTGGAGCTCCACAGGTCTCTTTGTTGACTTTGCCAATATTTTTTGCTTACTGCCAATCAGCATTCGGAGGACAGGCTGGGAGGAACAGAAAAGGAAGATTTGTGGTGCCATGCTCTTAAAACAGCTTCATACACTCAGAGGAGGTAACAGAAAGCCGTAACAGTTTGGACCGTCTGAGACGCAGGAATGGTGAAGAAGTGCTGAGCTTGGAGTCTTAGGACCAGAATTCAAATCTTGTTTCTGCTCCTTACTGCCTGAGACTTAATGTCTCCAGGCCCTAGTCTCCTTTCCTAAAAAATGAGGGTATTGGCCATGATAGCCTCTCAGGTCCCTTTCTGTTTGGAATCCCATTCCCTTGTCTGCCATTACTGTACAGTCTGTGGCTAGATCTCAGGGAGGCAAGGAATTTGGATGGGGAAAAAGATTGCATTTTTATTTTTACTTTTTGCAATTTACTTTTTATTATTAATCTTTGACTTCCTTTGTAATCCTATGAGTTAGATGATTTGAAAACCGTTTTCTGAGAAGAGATCCTTAGGCTTTACCAGATTGCTGCCAAAGGGAACCATGACAGGGAAAAAAGGCGAGAACTCTTGTTTTAAACAGGGACACACACAAACAGTAAATGCCTTCTTCTTTTATGGTGTGTGGCAGGTGGTTTGGGGTTTGCCCTATTTTATAACCTATTTTAAACAGAGTACATATCTCTATTGGATTTGAAGAAGAGTCTTTAAGGAGCCTGGGAGCAAATACTGTGGTGGCACATTGATGAGAAAGGGAGGCAAGGGAAAAAAAAATATGATGTCACATGAAAGCAGATTCAAGACTTCAGATTGGTTTCCTATCATTTTTTCCTATGCTCTGTCTTCTGATTCCCCCCCCCCCCCTGCGCCGGGAAATCTCCCCTATTTGATAGGAGTGAGATGTCACATTAAGTGTACAAACTAGAAATCAAGAAAACATCTAGTCTTACTTCCTTTCTCATTATTTAATTTAAAATTTTTTTCATTATTTTCAGCATCAAGACTGAGTGACAATGTCGAGAAACATTAGATGACTAATAATGATAGAGGAGGCAACCACCAATTTTGCCAAATTATCAATGTGGGCACTGAGCAACCTCTGTCAAGGCAGGAAGGAGAAGTGGGGGTGCATCAGAACTAGGACTTCATTTGCAAACAGTCCTAGAAAATGAGTCTTTGTGAATAAATAATAAGAGGTCTATATCTGGCAAAAATGAAATAGAAATATAAAATGTACTTTCAAATGACTGGATTGGGATCAGGAAGTCAAGGTTTGACAGCCATTATTTATTCTCTTCTGAAGTAAATGAGTTAAGCCAAACTCACTTCCCAGAAGTCAGACATTTCTGTCCTTTTTTAGATGAGAAAGAAATGTAAAACTTGTAATACTGGTACTAGCTAGTGAATTCCCAACTTGACTCTGATTACTCTTAGAAAGTCCCTGTTTACTCTTTTTTTTTTTCTTTCTTTTTTTTTTTTTTGGGGGGGGGTGACTTATCTTGACATCGTCTTATGAGAAAAGGAAAGAGACTTTGTGCCAATATTTAGCTTTACCACTTTCCATGTCTTTATCTTCCCATTTTTGTAGTAAGAAAACGCTTGAGATCTTTGTAGTTACTTTTGACTAGCAACTTTCCGTGCCGGTTCTCAAATAAGGAGAGGCGGCAAAGAATGGGGGGCATATCAGCTCACCAAAGAATGGCATTCCCACATTTTTTTAGTTCTCTTTTTGCTCCATAAATGGGCTATTGTTTAAAGGCTGAATTAAACTTCCTCTTGAGAGTCTCACTAAGATCAAGTTCATTTCATTTTAGTTCAGAATATGTGAGTATTGTAACTTTTAGTCACTAATATGATTTAGTTGTGTTCCATCACAAATAACTTTTATCAGTAGGTTATTTAATAGCCAAGGGTTAATCTTTGAAGCATTCTTGTCATCTTGTATAACATTTTAAGCCCCTCACAATCTGGCTCCAATCTACCTTCCCAGGTTTATTATCTATCCTTTCTCTTCACACATTTCAGCCCAAATGGCTAACTTGCCATTTGGGATACGTGTCATTCCATTTCCTGTCTCCCCTGCCTGGAATACCCTCACTCTTTGCTTTGGACTCTTCTAAGGACCCCCTTTAAAGCTTTCTTTGAATGCCACTTTGAGGGAGTGGTTGCCACTTCTCAGTTGCCAATCCTTTCTCTATCCCCCTTTCCTTTGTACTTTGTTATTTAAAGAGATACTGTTTTCCCCAATGTTATATAAGTGGAAGCTCCTGGGAGGCAGAGACTATTTCATTTTTATCTCTATCCTCTGATTATATATTACATACTTGTTAAATGATGTTTGATCTTTTCTTGGGGGTTGGATGCTGCTCATTTCATACTATCAGACAACTTTCTCAACCAATATGACCCTCTCCAGTGGTTCCCAATTTCCTTATCCTTTGGTGGGGATAAATTGTTTAGAGGTTTGTTAAACTTTTAAGAAACCAGTTCTATGTAAAAATAATTTTTACAAAGAATGTTAACACTGTTTTGGAACTTCATCTCTTCTCTCAAGAGTTCAAAAATGCTATCTTGTTTATCATTGCTTCTGGCTTAGCCACGGACCCAGTCTTATAGGAATGGATGTTTTTGTCTTTAGTTAGATGGAATGCAAAATTTATTATGAGAAAAGACAAGAAAACTCACTGATTTCTGTTTTTAAAACCCTTACCTTCTGTCTTAGGATCAATACCATGTATTGGTTCCAAGGCAGAAGGGCGGGAAGGGGTAGTTAAGTGACTTACTGAGGATCTCGCAGCTAGGAAGTGTCTGAGGCCATACCTGAACCCAGGACTTCCCATTCCTGGGTCTGGCTCTCAATCCATTGAGCCACCTAGCTGCACCCTGTCTTGTTTTTAATAATTCTTTGGTACTTAACAGGGATGAGATGATCTGTCCATTTGATCCACTGAGCATCGATTGTGTGCCTCTTAGGTCCTGAGCTCAGTCTTTGCTTTCATGTTGGTGGATGTTAGTGGCTTCCTGACCATCTCCTTTCCCTTTCTTTGTCGTCACCCTTCAGCCACCTTACGTCAGGTGTCATTGCCTCTAGGGTTACCAATCGGTGTCCACCCCTCTAGTCTAATAATCCCTCTTGCATGTAGCTGCCCAATGCCATTAAAGCATCTGGCCATGTTGCCTGGTACCACTGATGCTCACCTCCCTTCTTGGTGATTCCTATAGATGCCATTCCACCTTGGTGCAGGTGATGCTCTCCCTTTCTCTGCCTCTCAGTGTTGCCCCCCAGCCCCCAATGTGTACTTTGTGTGTCGGCTGTATTTCTTATGTGTGCACATGTTATATCCTTCCCAGTGGAATGGAGGCTCCTCAAAGGCAGGGACTGCACCAATTCTGTATTTTATTTTGTAATATCTAGTATAATGCCCTTTTTCTTACTCAGTGCTTCCTGACTCATTTCCTAGGGACGTGGGATGAGAGAGAGGGACAAACTATACCTACACTGAAGTTAACAAAGAGCAGATACACACTTAGTAGGGAATTTCTGGGGGAAGGAGACCCCTGATGACTGTGTGTGGGAATGTGATGGGGGAGGGTTGGAGTGGGGAGGAAGAAACTGGTAAAGAATCTTGCAGAGAAAATGGCATTTGAGGTGAATTTTGAAGTGAGCAAAGAATTCCAAGTATGGGTGATGAGGGGAGAGCCTCTCAGACCAAAGGGGCTCCAGGTGTGCCGGGTCATGAGTGGAGCGCCATGAGCAGGGAACAGCCAACTGGCCTGTTTGGTTAAAATGTAGAGCAGAAGTGTGCTTCCTAAACCAGATTAAAATCTAATTGGGAAAGACTTGAGGAAATGGAACAGAACGGGGTGTTAATATATGATTTTCTAAGTTGACATGTCCCTCCCAGGGCTCTTTATGTAAGGTTTAGTGGCCCCATTCTAATTGAGTTTGAGACAACTGGTATAGAGTCATGTCAGGGAGAATGCTAGGAAATCAGACTGGGAAGGCTGGAGCTAGCCTGAAAAAGGCACATTTCTGTTTCATCTGGGAGCAGGAGAGAGCTACTGAAGCTCCTTGGGCATGGAAGTGAGATGGTCAGATCTGCACTTAAGGAATACAGATTTAAGAAACAGAAAAAGTAAATCAGTGGGAGGTAACAGATCTACAAGAGTACTAAAAGGGTGTAGTAACCTTGTATTTGACAAAAATAAAGATCCAAGCTTTGGGAATAAGAATTTACTATTTGATAAAAATTGTTGGGAAAGCTGGAAAGCAGTCTGGCAGAAATTAGGTAGAGCCCAATTTCTTATACCATGTACCAAGATAAGATCAAAATGGGTACATGAGCTAGACAATAAGGGAGAAATCATAAGCAATTTACAACAGGAAACATAATATTTAGCAGATTTATAGACAAATTTATGAATAAGAAAGTATTGTGTGATGTAGAATGGATAATTTTGATTACATTAAATTAAAAAGCTTTTGTATAAATAAAAAGGATATAGCCAAGTTTATAGGGAAAGCAGAAAATTGGGGGAAATATTTAATAGCATTTCTTGGATAAAGATCTCATACCTAAAGTATGAAGAGAACTTTGTCAAATTTATAAGAAGATGAACTACTCCCCAACTGATAAGTGGCCAAAAAGATGAGAACAGTTTTGTGGTGACAAAATCAAAGCTGTATGTCACCACATGAAAAAAAAGCACCGAATCATTATTGATTAGAGAAATGCAGAGCAAAACAACTCTGAGATCTCTCACACCTGGCAATATTGGCTAAAATGAGAGGGCAAAATGACAATGTGGAGAAATGGGGACACTAATACACTGTTGGTAGACCTGTGAACTGATCCAGGCATTTTGGAGAGCAATCTGAAATGATGCCCAAAAGAGTTCCAAAACTGTGTAATACCACTATTCACGCCCTTTTTCCCCCCAAGGTGACCAGGGAGAAAGAAAAAGAACCTACATGTCCTCAAATATTTATAGCAGCTCTGTTTGTGGTGGCAAAGAATTAGAAGTTGAGGGGATGGCCATCTGCTGGAGAATGGCTAAACACATTGTGGCATATGATTGTGATGGAATACTACTGTGCTGTACGAAACGAAGAGCAAATTAATTTAAAAAATGGAAAGATCTACATGAAATTAGGAAGAGTGAAATGGACAGAACCAAACATTATCTACAGCAACAGAAATATTTGAAGAATAACTTGTCTATATCTATCTCCAGAGAAATACACAGAAATAAGACATTTTATATATGTATTTATATACATGTGTGTGTATACGTATTTATCTTTTTGTCAAATGATGCTTTCTCTAATGCAGGAAGGGGAGAGGTATACCTGGTAATTTTAATGTAACAAAGAAATAAATTTAACACATCTTTAAAAAAGGAATATGGATTTGGCAGCTGTGGAAAGGATGGATCGGAGAGGGGGAGAATACTAGATCAATGAGAAAGCAAAGTTTTGGCCAGAGATGATCAGGGTCTGCATTAGGGTGGTTGTGGAGAGATGTTCTGGGGGTAGAACTGAGAAGATGTGGCTACTGGCTGGCCAGGGAGACTCTTGGGGGTTCGGGGGACAACAGGGAGCCTGGAAGACATGGCGTTTGGGGGAAGCGGGCGAGCTGCGTTTTGGATCTCTTAAGGGGCCTGCGTGACAGGTGGAAGAGATGGCCATGCAGGGCTGTTGTGTGGGAGACAGGAGGGCCGGGCAGAATACAGACGAGGCCTTGGGACAGCCTGCCGAAAAGAGGCTGAGCCGGTACCGGCTAGGGAAGGACCAGTTTCTGTCAAGAATCCGCCCGAGGGACTGAGATGGGCAAGGAGGCAGTGAAACAGAGGCGATGAGCAGAAATAGCCTTTTCTAGGCATTTCTAGGGCACGGCCCAGAATAAACCTCAACCTAGGCTCTTGCTAAATACACTGGTCACTAAAAAAGTGATTTATTAAAAGTCTTTATTTTTTTTTATTAAAAGTATTTACTCTAAACGTTTTAGAAATCTCCAACAATTGTAAGAGTAGTTTCTACCTGGAGAATAACTGATTTCCTGGGGGCTTGCTGGGCCCCAGGCCTCTAAGACGGAAGCCCCCCGGATCTGGCCTTTTCTGGGGTCCTGCTAGCCAAAGCAGGCCAACATTCAAAGAGATCTCCAGAGTCATCCGGTCCAACTTCTGCGCCAAGCGTGAAGCTCGCGGAGCACATCCTCTCCAACTCTAAGGCTGGGAGACCATGAAAACCTGGCCAACATCAGCTGCGTTCAGGTACTCTACCAAAACACCAAATTCTCTCAAAAGACAAACACCTTCCTCTGTTTCCTTTAGTCCTACATGCTTAAACATGGACCAGGGATCATTTCTGACTGTCAATCTATTTTGGGTCCAAAATGGCTTCAGATGGAGGTTTTATAAATTTAAACTTTCAGACCAATTGACCTAAGCATGATACTTTAAATAGTGCAATTCGCTGTCGTTGTTGTTGTTGAGGGAGGGAATGATTTGAGCTTTGCTCACAGGTTTATAAAAATGTTCCTATCTATTTAAAAACAAAACCAAACCATGAAGCACCCCAACTTTGGCCTAAGGCAAATGGGGACTTGAAGGGCAGTAAAATCTTTGCCTTACTGGCATTTTCTAATATCGCATGCTGGTCTTCCATCAGAGCTGGTGTGGGAAAAGAGTGACATGGGTTGGGGGGAACCTTAATCCCCAAATCTCCACCAATGCTTAAAACTTCCCCAATTAGAAATTGATTTCTCTTTATCACTACGTTTATGTTTTATTGTTCATTATCCTATATATCATAAATTATCATTTATCTTTAGGTTTTACTTATTCGTTTCCTAAACTCACAAGATGATTGAGTTTTCCTTAGTTTTTGAGAGGAATGGAAAAGCTACCAGGGGTCAGATCTGCAACCCTCTCAGTCTTTCTGTGCTCCAAACTATTTGGTGAAAGGAATTATCAAATGGATGCCCAAGCACTTCCTCTCACAGATTTCTTCTCTTCTTTCCTCTTCCCTGTAATGCACTCACCCATGAAAAGAATCCCCCAAAGCCAAAAAACCAAAAACCCAGAAAAGAGAGCAGAATTCTTCAGTTTCTATTTGATGTGTCGAGTCCAGTGAGACTGGCGAATGTGTAAGAGCCCTCCCAGGGGGCAGATGTGGCCGCTCTTCTTCCTCGAAGCTGTCAGACCTGCTTCCACAAGGTGCTCACATCTCTTTCTCTGAATACTCAGCCCGAACGGTTTGTTTTTCAGACTGGGCTCCGGGCGAGAGACTCCAGAGAGGCAGAGGAACATTACCTTGCTGAACTTCCCCCAAACCAAACTTGATTAACGATGAAAAGAATGAGAGTAAGTCAGGCTTGTTGACGCATTTTATTGTGAGATGGGGGAGTCTGGTAAAAAACTAGAAAATGACCATGGTGTAACAAGGAACTTAAAAATGAAGGTTCAGATTTGTAACTTACATACATGAATACAGGAACAAATTGGCACAGAACTGTTAGACATTGTTCCCAATGCTGTTTCTAGAAGGTTATCCTAGTTTGGCTTTCTAAGGAAATGAGAGCTTTATGGTCAGGCTAATCCCTTAATAAAACTGCAGGGCATCATGCGATTAGTCACACGGTGAATTTCAAAATTTAAGAGATTTATATTAAAAACTGGGTAAAGGTAAAATGACTTGATTGTAATTGTAAAACTAATACATTCCCATTTTAATCTTCTGTTCTACAGTCCAAGGCAAGTATAAATGTTAACATAACACTGTTAAATCAAATCTCAATGCAAGAGAACCAATTGCATCTCTACTTTAAATCTTATCAACTTTCCAAATTTTCATACTAAAATATATTATTGTATTAATACAAACTACAGTATTATACACTACACTGTGTAATAAATAAAGAAATATAAAAATAAGACACATAAATATAAAAGTTTTCTAAAACTAAAAAGGTACATATGTCAGTAAGAAGGGTATTAATACTGCGAGGTTTGAAGACATACAGTACAAAAATGTTGCACAGATCTATAAACTAAAAGAAATAAAAATAATACTGATAGGTACAAATCAGCTAACTTTGTTAATAAATGGGGTCCATAATAACTAACATTTGGAAACAGTTATGAGCCAAATAATGATGTCTGTGTCTGAAATTAAAACCAATGGATAGAGCAGATTAGAAATTTTCCCTTGTCATTGCTGAAGAGAAATTCTGAAAGTCAGTTAACCCAAAATGAATACTGAGGAATTAAAGGATGAAATGTTCCAGGGTTTTTGTTTCTCTAATGACAGAGTTGGTATTCTTAAGTTTCATTTGAGAATTTTGATACAGATCAACAAATGCTAGTTATTGTAGGCCACACATTGACCCAAGGCTGGCGAGAGCCTTGAAAATACTGATAAATGGCACTTACAGCACACACAGGTCTTGCTTAAGGCCAAAGGAGATACAAAGCTTCATATCATATCCTTCATATTTGTTACTACATACTCAAACACAATTACAAACACTGATTTTTTTGACGACTTTGCTGTCCTTACCAGTATTAACACTGTTAGTCCCTGCAATCAGAACTCAACGACAATCTTTTTCAACTACATTTTAAACCACATGAGTAAGAAACTTCCGTTCTTCTATGGGCTGCTCTCTGAAGGCTAACACCACACTTGAAATGATAAAATGCTTGACTACAGCATCTAAATGTTAGACATTAACTACCTCTGAGACGGAAGTGCCAGAAGGCAGTCAGCACGGTTTGGAACTGCATCGTACTTCTGGGTAGGGAATTTTGTAGTGCAGAAGTTCTCACATTTTAAAAAACATAATAAAATACTGAAGTGGATTTAGCAAATGTTTTACCAATAAAAAATTATATAAATCTCTCCCAATTGTACAGCTCAAAAATTAACCAACAAAAGAATGAAAATTAATACTGATAAAAGAAAATGATGCCAGATGCTTGTCTAATAAATCAGGTTTCCTTCAACCTGTTGAATCTTTGCTTTCAGAGTCACTATATTTATTTTTCTAATCTGCTTCATGTTACAAACTTGTTCCTAACTTTGAAAATTGCGTGAAAAATTACTAGGTTTGAGGTTCAGGCACACCTGGATATTTTTTTTGTGGGTTTTTGTATTTTTTTTTAACTTTTTTTTTTTTTACACAGTAGTGAAGAGGAATCATGGTATGCAAGCTACCATGTTTCCATGAAAAGCATGTATAGTATAGAACAAACTTCATTATCAATGAGAATTTATCTTCCTTCTAGGAAAAACCAATCAGGCTTCATTTGTTTTCTCTTTTGATCCTTGTTCGCCATTCTCTGTGATTTCTTGTTCTACACTGCGAGCTTGATTGACGGCCTCTTCATCCTTCCTGGGACCCTCAGCATCTGCTGCTTCTCCCTCGCCCTCTTCCTCCTCCTCCTCCTCCTCCTCCTCCTCTTCCTCTCCTTCCTCCTCTTCTTCCTCCCCGTCCTCCTCCTCTTGGGGTTTTCCACATCCTTTTTCTTCCTGAAGTTCTTCCACCTCCTTTTCCTCCTCCTCATCTTCCTCTTTTTCGCTCTCTTCATCCTCTTCCCTGGTTAAACTCTCTCTCTCATCCGAGTCGATCTGGGAGGGAGATGCCCTGGTCCTGGCCCGCTCGTGAGCCAGGGCTTCGGGGCCTGCCTCTTCCTGCTCGGGGCCATCGCGCTCCTCAGCTTCTCTCTTGCAGTAAGAGTAGCGGTGATTCATGTGTTGTGAATAAGACCCCGAGTGTGAGAAACGTTTTCCACATTTGTCACATTGATAAGGCTTTTCTCCAGAATGTAGACGCATGTGCTCGATTAAATGATGTTTGTGTTTAAATGCCTTTTTGCAGATTCCGCACTCATGAGGTCGTTTACCTGCAATGTTTAAGAGGAGACCTTTGAAATAAAACAACAATTTTGTTATTTTCTAATTATACTTTTGTAACACTTCAGAATGTGGAGGAAGGACATTACCGGACGTGATCTGAGAGAAGAGCTTTAAGGGCTTCCTAGTTTCATCTTTTAGACATTTCCTAGGTGATACTTTCACCCAGGTTTTATTAAAAATAATGTGGGGTTCAAGTAACATTTAGTACACATTAATGGGAAAGTAAGCAGCTTTTCTGCTCTCTCTCTCTCTCTCTACACACACACACACACACACACACACACACACACACACACACACACATATCCATTACNCACACACACACACACACACACACACACACACACACACACACACACACTTATCCATTGCCCAGCTTTTCAGCTGAGAATATCACTGAAATGCCACCAAGATGAACATCTGGGGAGAGATGGCCATTTTGAAAGCCAACTAGCAAAACTGTACAGAATACAGAAAGAAAAAAGCTAGATGAGACGTTCCACTGAATGTATGCACAGAGGCTGGGGAAGGTTAGAAAAGGATTGTCCAGATATTTAAGGAAGCAGATATGGGCCTGATCATGATAGTCATCACTTCTTTCTAGTAATGTCAAATAGTTTAACTTTAAAAATTTTAGGCAGTCCTTAAAAAAAATTTGTAGGGACCTTGCTCTTATTTGTCTGTACCTCGAGACATCAAATTCCTTTTCTCAAAGACAATTTGGTGTTGACTAAATATTTAAGTTTTTGTTCTCAGAGGGAGGGGAACCTAACTTTTCTCATTTTGGAGGGTAAGAGATTACAAAGGAAATGATAAGGGAGTCCCCTATGCTGAGGATTTTCTCTTCTGCCATGTACTTATTACCTTTATATTGCAAGGACCAGCATGTTTGTGCTTATCGGGTATTTTGGAAAAGAAAGGAAGCATCCCTTTTCTCTAAAGACAAAATAACACATCTATATTCTGCTGAAAGTCATTAAGTAGGTATGCAAAAAAAAAAAAGCTTTTTTTGTGGGATTAGACTCTTTTAGTCATCTGGTAAAGGCTATGGACTTATAATCATAATTGAAGGCAATGCTGTATTTCAGGCAGAGGCTAGTAAAAAGAGGGATGTGATTTTTTTTCCTATCCAAGTTCACAGACCCTTTGAAATACATCCATGTACTTCGGGGGGGGGCTCTCAGTTCTCTCCCCACTTTTGATCTATTAGACAACTGGCTCCACAGAAATACTGTTAAAAATGGGCAGCTGTTGAATGGCATTACAGCCAATAAATGTCCTTTGGCAACTTTATCCAAAGGCCCAAGGAGTGGGAGTGTGGAGGAAGCCTGGGAGACACAGGGATGAGCCTCTGGCCCGAGGCTCCCCGGGGGCCAGCGGGGCACAGACAGCATCTTCCTCTGACAAAGTCCACAGGAACGTGGCCAGGAGACCAAAGGACCAAGGGTTGGGATGGCTCATGGGAGGGAGAAGCAAATACCTATCCTCTCAATTATTTCTGGAATAGATTCTGTTCCTAAAGGAATTGATATAGAACAGATGGTCAGAACAGGGAGACAGAATAAGATCAAAGTGGTGGAGGGTGGTAGGGAGCAGAAGGGTTTGTTTTGTTTTTACAATCTAGCATCTTCACAGCACAATGAATCAGAGATCTTTTTCAGATCAGCATGGTGTGGAATCACCAACATACCTGTATGTTCATATTTATGTCTTAATAGGGAACTGCTTTTCTGGAATATCTTATCACACAAATCACAGGCATACATTCCATTTTCTGTCTTCCGCATTTTCTTTTTGGGTGGGGTAGAATCAGAATCATTCTGATCCTCTACATTTGATACTCCTTCTGAGCTAGTGTCTTGCCTTTCATCCTAGAGGGAAAAAGACACATTTTGGAAAAAACAACATAAAGCTATGGATGCAATAGGGATTTTTCTAAAATGATAGCAACAGGGAAAAAGACTAAAACCAGAAAGAACAACATGAGTACACAGAGAATAGTTATGAAAGCTTTGATTTGTATTTTAAATGAACTGGCATAAAAGCTATTAACTCCAAACTCTTAAAAACCACACTCCTCGGGGCAGCTGGGTAGCTCAGTGGATTGAGAGCCAGGCCTAGAGACGGGAGGTCCTAGGTTCAAATCTGGCCTCAGACACTTCCCAGCTGTGTGACCCTGGGCAAGTCACTTGACCCCCATTGCCTACCCTTACCACTCTTCTGCCTTGGAGCCAATACACAGTATTGACTCCAAGACGGAAGGTAAGGGTTTAAAAAAAAAAAAAACACACTCCTCTTGCACCCCCAATCCTGACCCACAAACCAGTAAATACATTGTTCACAGTCCCATCCCAGGCATTCCTAGGAAGGTTCTTGGGACCAAGAGAGATCCAGAATTGATAACTGTTTAGGCTTGAGGGCAATGATGGCAGGATTGCAGGGATGGAAAAGGGACCAAGATTTTACGACCTCAAAAAAATGTGAAAACCATGGCTTAACTGCATTGGCACAAATGACTGATTTTTAAAAAGTAAAATCATTTTGTTCATTTTTTGGCATGTCATATTATTGCTTAGAAATGTTTATCTGTAAAAAGCCTCTCAGTAATTATCCTGATTTATGATTCATTTTATTATCTAGTAACCTTGTGACATCTGATTTAAGACCAGAATGTCCAATAACACTATGTGCATTATATTATTTGCTAATGTAAAATGTAGAATGGTGCAAGGTGAAAAAGGTCCAACACAATTTCCCAGCTTTCTCCACTCCTATTTCCTACTTTGAGCTGGGCCAAAGCTACGTCTCTGAACTCTGATCAATGTTCTCCCAAAATAATGCCAGAAATGAGGGCAAAGATGAACTATCCATCCCAGGAGAGTGAGGCTTGTGGAGGAAAGTAAAAAGAGAATCCTCAGGCATGTCTCTATTCCTAAAAGCAGTTACAGTATCCTGATTTCTGATGCTTTGGTACCTCTTCCAGGTTCTTCCAATCTCAGGGAATCAAGGGCATTTTCTTTTGTTTGGGGATGGAAAGCTTATTAGGTGGTTAAGATGATACCTTGATAACAAGCCTCACATGTATTGGGAAAGACAGAAAGATCTAGGGAGAGGAGGAATATTCCGAGTGAAGCCTGAAGAAAAGGCTTTTCCATTGGCCTTAGATGTAAATATTTTTCTTTAAAAAGGACAAATATTTACAATATAGTAAAGCAGCAGCACCACGTGGCCAACATAACTCTCTGGCCTTAGAGCCAGGCAATGTGGGTTCCAGTCCTGACCCTGCGCCCCTTGAGGGCCCCTGACTTTCTAGGATAATGAGCCATAGAGACGGAGGAGATCCCTGTATCAATGAATTGCAGGTCTAGCTCCTGTTCTCTCTCTGCAACAATCCAATAGTTTCTAGAATGTTATAGTTAGTTCTTTAATTTGGAATATTGTTTTTATATAACATTATAATAATTATAACTAATCACAATTATATAATTACGTGATATACGATATACTAGGCTGAGTAGAGCACATGAGCTTGCTACATTCTAGCACAATGTATGGAGCTGCAGTAATCTCTGATTCTTTTTCCTTTTGGTACTTAGGAGAGTGCTGAGGGGAGTTGGCGGAACAGTGATGGGATCCCTATCCTTGGGCCATCATCTCCCTTCCCTTGATGGACTAGCCTCTAAAAGGAGGCTTTGAGCAGAATGATCTTGAAGATCATTTCCATGAGAGGACACAACAAAAACAGACACCAGACAGAAGAGTCTCTTGTTATGGCCTGGGCTCCTCTGTTAATGTTTTAATGTGCACCATGAAGACGATGCCTTTCCTGGCTGTAGAAAGCCTATGTGAGTTGAAGTTGCCACTGTGGAAGGTGGGCCCAGATGGCCACTTTGAAGAATGGCTGTTTCTTTGGATTCAGAAATGGGATAAACATGGAGCTATGGTTTGGGGTCGTGCAGGAGAGGGAAGGGCCCAACACCAGGCAGAAGCCCACCCAGTCAGTCGCTGTGATGGTGCTTTTGAGATGTTTGGCAGCCTTGAGGGGCTCGCACTGAGCATATGTGTGTGGGTACACTTTTCTGATACAGATGAACTGGACCATCATGCCCAAAGCAGGTAAGTGTGTGGGTAAAGAACTCCCACAGGTTTAGGAAATCTTGGCAGTGGGACAGTGTTGGCAACATGACTGAAACGAATGAGAGTAATCAGGGTTTCAGCTAGAGCCAGGCATCATAAAGATTGCTCCAGTCAGCTTTTAGGCTGTGTTTATTTTATACGCTTTGAGATGACACATAAAGTTGGCATGGAAATCCATTCTCACCATCCATATTTTTCTTAGAGACAATGTGTTAGGCATGTTTGATGTATCTCTTGGGCCACAGTGGTGAGAAAATATAGGCTTTTTCATGGGAGACAATTTCTCCATATTTCATTCATTGTTCTTTTATGTGTAGTGGACTGGATCAGGGAGGAGGGAAACTTGGGAGACTCTTCTGGCCTGTTTTTGCAGGCACCTGTGTATGGGAATCTGTGCTAGAGTTTTAGAATCTTTAACATTAACTCACTATATGCTGGTTTGTTGTGAAGTGACTTCTAGGGGAATTTCTGTATTACTGCATGTATGGGTGGGAATTTCCTAGGAGTTATAGGGGGCCTGTAGGGGGCTCTGCTATTAGCCTGTATTGTTTTTCTGTGTTTCCCTGGGGCTGGGTAAGGATATTGATTTCAATAATTTCAGTAAAAGGGAATGCTAGTGAGAGAAGAGTCACACAGGGAAACTGAGTGGAATAACCATCCCTCTGATACCTGCTGTGCGAGTTTCAGAACTAGTGACGAGCTGTGCCAAACGTCAGGAGCTTTGAAGGCTTCCCACAGGTGAGAATAATGAGCCAGCTCACTCGTTATCCTTTTCTATAGCTTTATATAGTTATCCAGGCTAATTCTTGTTTGCTCAAGTCCTTGGGGGACACAGCCCCTGAAGCCTAGGGTGCTCATGCGAAAGGCAACAGAGCTTCCCTTATGGATGGCTTTAACTGGGAAAAAGCTCTTTCCTAACTTTGGGAAGAGAAGCATTAACACAAGAATGTAATTAGTGTTTTTACTTGTTTTTACTTGTTCTTAGCTGCCCTTGGACAGTTGGGTCTTTGGCCATGTAGGCTTGCTCCCTTCCATCTGCCATTTTGTCCTTTGTAAGTGCCTTCCCCTTGTCCTCCCCAGGACGTCTGAATGAACCTTGGCATGTTTCACTTAGTGCCCTTTTCAGGCATCTTAACATTTAAAAATGCCAAGTTACTAAGGTGAAATAAAAGATGACTTCCTTTTTATCTGATAATTTATCCCCATACCCCTCCCTTTATGGTATAGGAATAATGTGAAATTGGAGACACATGAGAACGTGTGGTGCTCGCCATAAGCTCTGTTACCTGATTTCCACTGGGCTGGGTCCCTTTGGCGGGCGCTTCTTGGACAGCGGGGCTGACCGTTGCAGAATATGTATATGCCACCTGGGGAATCAGAATGGTCTGCTTATTGGCAGCCAGTGCCCGCAAGCACGGGACGCTGTTCTGGTCGGCAATGGCCACGATGGCAGGTAACTGGGCAGTGACGGTGGGGATGGCGATGTTGATGGGGTTGGCACTTGGTGGGATCACATTGACAACTGGGTCTGAGTCCGTCCCACAGCTGTCCTTGGGCGGCTGCTCCTTTTTGGCGCAGGACAAGTTCAAGGGTTCTTCCTGGACAGAATAAACACTGTTCTGGTAAACACTAGTGATGGTGGATCTCTCCAGTAATTCTCCATGTTGCTTTGGTAGTGAAAGATCGAGAGGTTCCACTTGTGGCTCTTCTTGTGCCCCTTCTGCCGTGTATGCGTAACCCTGCGTGTTCCGGGATGAAGAGAGGTTGAGCGGTGATGGGGATGGCGTGCGACTTCTAGAGCCATTCAGTGCGGAGCCCACGGGGACGGCGGGAGATTTAGTCGTCTTCCTTGGACTCTTGGAAGGCGTCGCACCGTCCTGGGGTTCGTCTGCATTTGCAGGTGCTGCAGGATCCTTGTCGGCAATGGGTACTCCGACTCTGCCTGGTTCAGGGGAGGACGGATCGGACGGCTGTACTGGAATCTGTCCAGCTTGCATTTTCTCAAACCACTTTTTCACTACGTCCAGGGGCAGGTTCACAGAATCCGCAATCTTGGAGAGCTCCTCAGAGCTGGGCTGGGCGTTGAGTGCGTAGTAGGCTTTGAGGAGAGACAGGAGGTTCTTCAGCGGTGGCTGACTAGGGGACAGGCGGCCCTCTCCGGGGTCCTCTGGGGCGGGGGGCTCAGCCTTGCCCGCTTCGGGGGTACTGGGCTGGGCAGGCGGAGCAGGCTGCTTGGGGTCATAGTGCTTTAGGTCTGGAAGTGCGTTCAGGTCTCCGGGGCAGTCCTCGCACAGAAGGCAGGTGCTGTCCTCGGGGCCCCCTTCAAAGTGCTTCTCTTTCTCAGACTTCACTCTAAGGTCTTCGGGCAACTTTTCGCTTTTGCAGCTGTTGGTGGGGACCGAGTTCTCTTTTTTCAGATTCTGGGGAACCACCTGTAGCTGCCCGGGTTGCTCCAGGCTGTAGTTGATGATAATTTTGGTTGTTCCATCTTGGTCAACCAAGGGAAGACTAATGGCCGAAATGAGGGAATGGCCCCCCGGCTGTATCGTGGGTGAGCTGATTGTTTCTTGATCTTTGGATGCCAGGTTGGCGTGATTGTTCTCCAGGACCTGCCGGATGACGCTGCCATCCACGGCCACTTTGAGGACGTTCTGAATGTCGCTCAGGTTAATACTTATGGGAGACACCAAGCCGACCGTTGGGAGGACCACGGCCTGCACCACACCCTGAGGAGAGCCGGTGGCCTGCAAGGGGCTGCCACCACCAAAGACCCCGTTGGGCAACGGGGCCGAACAGTTGATTCCTGAAGCAACCACTATGGGCTTGAATTCATAATCCACAGGTTCAGTTTTAATTTGGTTTACTGGCAGTTGTTCTTGCAAGGGCTTGTTCTCGACCTTTTGCCGGATCTGGGGTCTGCTGGGACTGCCCGGGGATGCCGACAGAGAAGGGGACGAGCACTGGGACGTCTTGAGAGCCGTTCTGGACCGGCCGTTCACAGGCATCAAACCGATACATTTCTTACTGCTTATATGTGAGCTATAGGAACCAGAATGGGAAAAACGTTTCTTGCAGTTTGGGCATTCATATGGCTTCTCTCCTAAACAATGACAACAAAAGGTGACAGTCACTACATTAGTAAAGAACTGTCCACAAGTCCAAACAGTTCCCAAACAGCTGAGCCCTTCAAAAGAGGACCTGGTGTATGTCTGTTATAATTGTATTTAAAAAACCTATTTTATGTTTAAAATAAGCTATAGAAATAGCACAAATACTTAGGAAGCTTTAGTTTGCACTAAATATTTTTATAGATAAGGCCTGTTTTAAATATATTTTCATATATTTAATCTTTTTTTTTTTTAAACCCTTACCTTCATCTTAGAGTCAATACTGTGTATTGGTTCCAAGGCAGAAAAGCGGTAACGGCTAGGCAATGGGGGTTAAGTGACTTGGCCAGGGTCACACAGCTAGAAAGTGTCTGAGACCATATTTGAACCTAGGACCTCCCGTCTCTAAATCCACTGAGCTACCCAGCTGCCCCCTATATATTTAATCTTACTCCTTAAAACTCAACCACAGTAATGACAGAGGCCAAAGTAATCTCCCTTTAGTGCTCTAGTTCAACTTCTGAATCTTTCAAGTTAACAGTTTTCATTATTCTACCTTATCATCTCTATACAATTCCCTTATCTCAATCTAGCCAATTTAAATGGGAATTCTCCCAACTTGGAGGGGAAGGGCAGGGGAAATCAGTTTGACATTCTTTAAAGTTGAATATTCAGCCTTAATGGACAAACTTCTCAACTCTAGGAAATCCTCTCTAGGGAACCTAGTAGAGTTTTGAAGTCTATCAGTTAAGGTTAAATATTCCATTTGTAAAAGATGTCAGATAGGATTTCCCAAGAAAGGAAAAATAAACAAAACACAACTACTTCTCTAAAGTTAAAATGTAAAATTAATTATATAAATATCTTGGACACATTCATACATTAACTAAAGCCTTAAAGAGATGTTCTGGCATTTTGAGGGTATGTGACTTGCCATGGTTACCACCCTAGTCTGTCTGTAATCTCAGGTCTTCCTGACTGAGACTAGGCCAGTCTCTCTATTCATGCATATCTGCTATTTCTCATGTTCTTTTGTTTCTTTTTTTTTTAAAAACCTTTTCATTATCACTTCTAAGACAAAAGAGTGGTAAGGGCTAGGCCTTTGGGGTTAATGACTTGCCCAAGGTCACACAGCTTGGATGTGTCTGAAGCCAGATTCGAATCTAGAACCTCCTGTCTCTGGCCTGGCTCTCAGTCCAGTGAATCACCTAGCTGCCCCCAATTCTCATACGTTTTAAGCAGTATTTATGATATTAGGACACTTGCATTAATTGCATCACACAAAGACATAATACAGTTTTCCTCTCATCAAGAAAATAACTTTTAACTTAAAAAGACAGTTCTTATGTTAACATTATAAATCCAAGAGCATATAACTGAAATGTATATCCTCAGAAATATTGCCTGGTTTCCTCATAATACTAAACACCTTTAGAAATGAGTACTGGAAGGAACCTCAGACCCTGTGTATTCTCCCCTCCCCTCCTACAGCTGAAGCACTTCTGTCTCCTGGGAAAGGAAGGGAGCCCCTTGGCACCCCAGGACCTTCCCAGGAGCTCTCTCAACAATGGGAGTGCTGGGCCTGGAGCGTAAAGGAGCACAGTATTGTATCCATGCCACTCCAGGCTCTACACATTTTTAGAATTTCATTTCCAAAAAGAATCCAGAGACCCACGGCCAGGAAAAACATGAGAGTCAGCCATCTAGCTGTCCCTCTGCAATCCGATAGATCCCTATCTGCCAAACGTCACAGGAAAGTGAGGCAGTCCAGGGCTGTCCTCCGGGCTGAGCTCCTGTGGGCCAGCAGCCCAGTTCTCCAGGACAAGGAATTACAATGGGCTGACCACCTTTATGAGTGGATGGACCGGAATGGGCTCGGTTCCCCAGAGGATCCAGAGACTCTGCCTTTAAATGGGCCCGGGCAGGCTCTCTAGGGAAGCTTTTGCTTGGCAGCCCCACTATAAAACGGGGATAAGGACAGCATCAAATGAGACAGGACCTGTAAAGAGCGTGGCCAATGCGAAGCTGCGGCCTGAATGCCTGTTAGGGAGGTTCCCCGCCAAGCGCCTTCCCACACAAGGTCTTGCGGGTCTACTTTTCTCTTAAGCACGGCCGCGACCAGCCGCATCCCTCATGCGTCTCTCTTACACCTCTCTCTTGCCTCCCCCACTTCTCGAGGCTCATTTGATAAGAAAGGGGAAAAGATGACTGCTCGATAGAAAGGGCAGAAGTTCTTCAGAGGAGAATGTCATTCACTATCTTCTAACTGGGAACATGCCACTGCATCACGTATTAACTTAATGCTGTCAATAAGAGATCTGTAAGCAGGAAAAATGAATGTTCTTCATGTCAAAAGCAACAGAGTACTTGGCTTTTCCAAATAATTGTGCTTCTGAAAAACGCTGCCGAATGCTTTTGTCCCCCATTGAGTCACATTATAATTTAGAGACATTCTTCAGTTCATTTCTGACTGCACTTCAATTCAAACAGGCTCTTAATACTTTGGCTTTAAGTTTCTCTTGGGGGAGGAAATATCATTAACTCTTTTGTCGAGCAGTAATGGCCCATAACAAACATATTTAAATGCTCAATGGAAACGGGCGATTTCAAGGAATTCTGCTGTGATACAAGTAACAACTCAGAATTCATTCATTTGATTAGGTTTGGATTTTTGCCTATAAGATTTCTTAAGGATTTACTTCCAATTCTAAAAATTATATTATGGGGAAGATGTGACTAAATGACTGAAGCTCCTTTAAAAAAATCCCAGAATTTATAATCCAAATAATTATTACCTTTCAAAGGAGCTACGATGGGAGGTTATATATCTGACCATACTGTCAAAAGGCAGTATTGTCTAGGGGTTAGAGACGTCTTGGAGTCAAGAACAGTCTTGAACATGGGTCATTAGCGACAGGACCATGGGTGATTTGGACAAACTACCTAATTATTAGGCAAGTATCTGATACAACAAACTATCGAAGTTATAGGCCTTATCGTTGCTCAAAATATTTTTGTAAATTATCCTTAGGAGTGCTTAGTTGGACCAGCTTATATGAGCTGAAAATTGGTTTATGGTTCTTGATCTTCTTTTCACTGAAGAAAGGAGTTGAGTTTGCCTCCAATTCTATGATTTTTGTAATCCCTTAAGTCACCAGACATGGTTTTTGAATGATATTTTGCTGCTTAAAAAATCAAATTCACCTTCAAAGGACAGCAATTTGCTTAAATCAGGCAGCACTCTTTTTCCTGGGGCTGAGATGTTTGTATTGGTGAGTGTGTCCTAGCCTACCCATGCTATTCTGGCAAGATGCCCACTGGCAGATCCTCCCTGCCCTGGCACGGAGCTGTCCTTCCGGGTGAGTGAGGACCATCTCTCTCCCACAGCTTGCTCTCTCCAGCCACGTCCAGGCTTTACCTAGTGATTTGCCAGTTATCCACTCTCCTACCACAGCTGGTCTCTCCTCCACAACTCTCCCTCCACTTTTTGCACTGGGAACCCAAATCAGATGAACTCTGAGCCAATCTTCTGGCTCCCTCCACCAGCCCTGGGACTTCCCAGAGCAGACTCTCCTTCCCTGGCCACCCTTCCTCTGGATGTGGTTTCCCTCCATTTGAATGTAATAGACCCCTGGAGGGCAGGGACTTTCCACTTTGTAGCTCTGTCTCTTAGCGCAATGTTTGGCACATAGTAAGCACTTAATGAGTGCTTTTCATATTGTGGATGTTCAAAACAATGTGTGTAGCTCAGGGTCTAAAGGTGATTACAGAAGATAAGTTTCTAAAATATTATGAGCCATAGCAAAACCATGGAATAAATATATAATCTCCTAAAGTGACCACTTCTATGAAAGGCAATTTTCATTTGAAAGTAGAATTCCTGTTATGTTTCTTCAAGAAGTCAGTCCTATTAGTCCCATCTTATCTCTGCCAACTAGGTTTAGAAGAAAACTGACACAATGTAGTTATTCTATATTTGGAAATGTACACTTGTGTTATTTAATACAAAGATTCAGTTTAGAATAAATGCCTTGATTCCCATGTAATCCAGAGTCCAGGCCAAGTAGGGAGCCCAGCCAAGCCGAGCCCAATATTTACCGCTGTGGATCCTTAAGTGCTCTTTAAGGTGGTGTTTATACTTGAAAGCTTTGCCACATTCTGTGCACTTGAATTTTCGGTTACCCCCAGACTGGGTCACATGTCTCTGTAAAAAAGAATTTGGAATTTATTCATGGTACCAAAAAAAATCTGTGATTATAAAAAAAAGAATACATTTTGGAACATAAACTTCTAATACACAAAATGTAGATAATAAGTGATAGGTGACATTGAGTTCTTCTTTAAGTGACTTAGAAGTCACCCCTCCTCCATCTTCTCATTTTACAAATGCGGAAAAAGGAGGCCAAGAGAATTCAGGGGAATGACTGGAGAGATGAATCCAGGTCTTTTGACCCCATATTCAGCATCCTTTCCACTTTTCCATTATGCAATAATTTGCTAATTTGAATCCCTAAGCTCTAAGAAGAAGGTACTAAAAGTATTACTACCATCATTTTACAAGTAATGTGGCATTTAAAATTATTGTAAGCTCTGGGAGAGTACAACTCTCAGGACTCCCTGCTACAACTTCCCCCAACACCTCCCACTTCCTTTGTGGGAGGTGCCAGAGAAAGTATAAAAGGGAAAGTTTGGTGCCTTTTCCCGGGTCTGCTCTGCTCTCTGGAGCCTGGAGGCTGGTTGAAGCTTTCTACCCTGACCTTTCTCTTGGCACCTTTTCCCTTCTATCTACCTCCTAGTTTTCCCTAGACTTTCCCTTTTCTAATTTAAGTAAAACCCAGCTATTCTAAACCCTAAGTTGCTCTCTGATCTTTTATTTGAGCCCTGAAGGGCTCTGGTCAATTCCCACCCACCCCACTACCTTCCTTTCCCTTCCTCTACCTTCCTCTCTTTCTCCCATCCTTTCTCCTCTTTTCCTTCCTCCTACCTACCTTCCCTTCACCCCCCGAACAGTAAGGAGTAACATATGCGAAGGGTAAGTGCCTTGTCCAAGACCAGTCAGGAGATATTAGTGGTGAGGTTCACACCCAAAGGGATCCTTCCCCTAAGCCCAGGCATCTTTCTAGAATACTATGTTTCTCTCATCTAACCTGCTCATAGTAGGATGTTGTTCTTTTCTTTTCTTTTTTTTAACCCTTACCTTATGTCCAGGCAGAGGAACGGTAAGGGCTAGGCAATTGGGATTAAGTGATTTTCTCAAGGTAATACAGGTAGGAAGTATCTGAGAACCCAGGACCTCCCACCTCTAAGAGAGATACTGCTCTTAAAGGAAGGTAGACTCCCATTTTTTCTAGTTTAACAAAATTCTCTAATTTTATCAGTCACTTCGGGAATGGATCAGAGAAACTTTCAAAAAATAATTTAATGTAAAGCTTTCACTATTGTATCTCAGTTGCAATTCTCTAAATAAGGAGGGGCTTTGTAAGTTGGTTTGTTTTTGGTCTGGACCTGTGATTTCATCAAGATAGGGAATTATAAATGCAGCAAAAATTGCCTGAGGACATTGGGAGGATAAGTGACCTGCTGTACAGTCATATATATCTGTTACCTGTTGAAGACAAGCCCTGAACCCTTTTGAATTCCAAGGCTAGTCCCTCTATTAACTAGGCTATACAGCCTTCAAGGTACTCAACAAGTCCAAGTTAGACTTTAAATCAATTGCTATGAGTTTACATTTTTATATTTCTACTTTTTGCTGATGATTCTATATAGACAAAAGTGTCAGAAAAGATGGGTATTTCATAAAAAACAAAATTTAGGCTCTCAGATGTTATCCAGTTCAGTTCCTTCATTTTTCAGATGAGGAGACAGACCCTAAATGGTGAAGTCACTGGTCCAGGGTGACAAAGCTAATTAAGAGAAGAGCTGGAACAAAAATCTAGGTCTAGATTCCTAGGACTTCCAACCACTGTCCCAGGTTCTACCCTCTGGGACCAAACAGAACATTTCTAATCCCTGTTAGTTCTTCTGACTGCCACATCACACTGTGGAATTGTATTCAGGACCAAGTCCAATAAAGGCCCCCTATTTTTGGTCTTCTCCATCCTATCCTTGTGAAGATGATTATTTTGAATCCAAGTATAACATTTTACATTTATCCTTACTGAATTTCATATTATTAGGCTTAGACCAGCACTCTAGCCTATAAACATCTTTCCAGACTTTCACACTTTAATCTTTTAGCCATCCCTCACAGTACTGTGCCATTTTCAGATTTGATAACACTGTCACCTATGCCTTTAAATAACTGATAAAAATATTAAATGGTAAAGGGACACCAGAGGACACTTCCCTGGAGCCCTCTTGCCAGGCTGACACTATACTATTGATGACTACTCTTTTTAATCTAGATAGTAAATATGTCCCAAATCCACCTTATAGCTGTTATCTAACCTGTATCTCTCAATTTTTTCTACCACGTGAGGTACTTTACCAAATACCTTGCTAAAATCAAGTAAACCATATGTCAGTAACATCCCCTTGAGCTAAAAGGTCAGTAACTGTGGGGAAAAAGGCATTAATTTTTTTTATATAGCACAACCTGTTCTTGATGAAGCCAAGCAGTTATTTTTATTAGATATTCATTAATCATTTTTTTGCTAGATCTATTCTGCATATTCTCCAGGAACTAAAATAAAAACTCATTGACCTAGAGCTTGGAGACTCTATTCTCTTCCCTTTTTTGAAGACTGGGCCATTTGCCTTTCTCCAATCTTATTCTCCATGATCTTCCTGGTATTACTGACAGTGGCTCAGCAATTCCATCTGCCAGTTTTCTGAGTTCCTAAAGATGTAGTTCTTTTGTACCAGTTAACCTGACTTCATCAAGCACAGTTAGATGTTTTCTTACTTATCTTGCAGGTACTTCTTTAGGATTATTATTAGCCATTTTTTATTGTCATTTCTAGTCCAAAGGTCATTCACACTGGCAGAGAAAACAAGGAAAAATAAGACTCTACTTCCTATTGCCAGTTACCATTCATCACATCTATTTTGAGGTCCTAATCCTTTTTCCCATTTCTCCCGATAGACCTAAACCCATTACCTACATTTCTGCCTTTGTCATTTCCACCAAGTCTAATATTTATCTGGCCATAGTTGCTTCCTTGGATTAGGATTTATAATTCCTGTTGCTGGTTGCTGGAACTCAGGCATTGGTATATTGATATAGGTATATAGTTTCTCTATGGACTCCTTTCTTGGATTAATCTCTTGTGAATCCAATTATGGCCCAATTTGCTTATGACAGGGAAACAGAAGATCAAAGCACCCAAATTGATCAGAGTGAGAATGGACCTGTGAATGTCTCCCACTCCCCAGCACTTCTAGTCTGGGTGAGATAGGGAGATGATAATGCAGAATAAAACGAGAGGACTGAAAAACAGAAATAAATTTTTCCAACAGGAATATCCTCTAGACCACTTAAATGATAAGAGGAAATAGATGAGGTGTTCAGGAAATAGGTCAGAAGCTTGCCATAGAGGCATGCTAACTTTTCTAGAGCTTTGGGGTTTGCCAAGCACTTTACACTCTCATGCCAATCACCAGAAGAGGACAATCATATTTGAGTCTTCCTCTTTCCAGAGCTGTCAAGTCTGGATGATTCTTCCTTCAGTGCCTCTTGAATCTATCTATATTTTTCTATTCACTTATGTCCTTAGTTCAGTACTTAATAGCTATCATGCCTGGGTAAGGGTAATAGCCCATTACCTGCTTTCTTAGCCTCTGTATTTCTCCTCTCACTCATCTATCCTGTACAGCATAGTCAAATTGATTTTTTCTAAAGTATTGTTTTGATTGTATCATTTTCCTGCTTGAAAACTGCCCCTCATTTCCTGTTGCCTGCCAAATGAAGTTTAAACTCTATAGCCTGGCATCTGAGTTCTCTACACTCTGGTGCCAACAGGCCTTTTCCAGGCTTAATTCCCACAGTCCAGTCAACATGCACTCTTAGATGTTCCCTGAACATGGACAGCATTCTCCTGATCTTGTGCCTTTCATCATTTAGTTTCTTCTGGCTGGAATGTCCTCCCCTAATTCTTTTTGTCAAAATCCTACTCTGTCTGTCAACAGCAAAGCTTGAATTTTACCCCAGCACCCCAGAATTTAGTTTTTAATTGGGAGGACATATATAGAAATAACAATAAAAAATGTTAAATTTTAAAATTTAAATTTTATGTCCTAAATGTTAAGTTGTTGTAGGGAATAAGGTCAATAAAGTTTCCAGAATTCTAGTGTGGAATCTCACTTATAGTTTCTATGAATGATTAAAAAGAAAAGGCTGTAGGTAATTTCTGGATATTACTTCAAAGGACAAAGTAATAGGTAAATTATGGGACTGTTACAGGGAACATAAATGTTAAAATGTCAAAAAATTCAGCATATTCTATGAACCTGGAGGTTGGGTACTAAAGGTAGATACATATATATGTATACAAACAATGATACCTTTCCCCCTACACAAATAAAGGAAAAGAAAAGGAAAACAGATGGCCTAGTTCCACTATTTTCACTAATTTCTTTAGTTGGAGAATTCCTTTTCTTCCTGCCAAGGATTTTTTGGAACTGGTAAAAAACAAAACAAGGAAATAAGCTCTGAATGGGTAGCATGCTACTCCTGTGGCTTTGAAGCCCAATTTGGCTACTTCCTTCCTACCTGTAAAGCCTGGGACCAGTTCATTATTCCTTGTGGACTTCAGTTTTCTCATCTGCAAAATGAGGGGGGTGGGCCACTTCCATCAGACTCCTTCTAGCTTTAAGTCTAGGACCTAAGACATAGGCCCTTAGGAGAAAAATGAGGATTTTTTCTTTTAAAAGGAACACACTGACTTTTTTGGGGGTGAGGAAGTTAACGGTTAATTAAAATCCTAATAGGGTGATGTCCATTTTCAGAACTAAGCATGATCTCTGTACAACTATTTTCAAGTCTTGGTTTTAGAGCAGAAATTGTTAAGAATAAAAATCTGTAATCAATTTCACAAGAACTAAATGATTATATTTTGGATACTGTTCATCTTCAATTAATCACACTAAGTATTTATTCAAATACTTATGCACAAGGCACCATTAGAGACATGATATGGACCAGATCTAGTTCTCAACCTTCAGGACTTTATAATATAGTTGGAAAAAAGAAATATAAATGAAAATATAACTAACCACATAAAACAGCCCTTTCAGTGATTCTTTTTCATTCCTTTTGAGTACTTTCCTCTCTCATTCTCCCAATCCCACTTATCTCTTTTGCCAATTAACAGATAACCTCACTTTCTACTTTTCTGAAACTGAAGTTACTTTCTCTCCCCTCAAAAACCAACCAGAGTTTAAAATGTAATTTTACATGTTTTCTTCTTCTGGCTTCAGTGATTTCTCTTCACGTTACAAACCAGAACTGAGGTCTTTTCTCTATTAATGTTAAGCACTACATTAATATTCTTCCACTAAAGTCCTACTCTGATGCCTCAATGTGACATGGGAGTGATGTTGAGTTCTTGAGTTTCAAAGATGAGGCCAGCAGAATCCAAGCTCTGGAAGGTCCTAGCAAAGCAAAAAAGGCTTTAAAGACATTGGTGAGGGACTGTCTTCTAAGGTCTGACCTAAATTAGTGAGAGGATTATGACCACAAGACTGGACCAGGTGATAATTTTTTTTTAGTCACAGAAACTCTGGCCCACTAATGTGTGCAGCAGTCAGGAACTCTGCTGGTGATGAACTCATTTGTTTCTTGAAGTATTGATGCATATTAATATTGTTAAGAAACCACAAAGGAGGTTAAATATAGTTAGTGATTTGCTTAGAAGCATCTCCTTTCAGTTTAACAGTTGGCAACACAGAAAACTAAATTTATGCTCATCTTTTATTCTTAATGGAATTGAAAATTAGTGTTTACTAAAAATACAATAGTCTCTATGGATAGGCTGATATGGATAAAGGGCTTTAAAAGACAGCATAAGTATTTCATTTGGCATAAAAGACACCTTCTCAAAGGTTAAAGGCTCCTAGCACTGGGTTTTTGGATGACAGAATGTAGAGACAGAGGAAGTCTTAAGCCAAGCCCCTCGTCTCACAGCTGAATCCCAGGAGAGGTAGCCTGTCTACATCTCACAGTGCATAAGGAGCACAGAGAGAGCTTGAGCCTGCATTTTTGGACAAATCCACTCCCCTGCACTATTTCAGAAGTGCTTCTAGAACAGAAGCGAAGAGGATCAAACACTACGGCAAGCAGACACCTGGAGACCAAACTTGAACGAGACAGTTTCTTCTGGGCCAACTTATCGATTTCTGGCGATCATCTGCATGTGTGGGTTTCTGAAGACCCTGCCTTTGGTGCTGGCTAGACTCTAGGATTATGAGCTGCAAGTAAACAGCAACACCATCACGACCCATCACCCATCGATAAACACCAAGTACCTAAGAAGGCGCTCTCGTAAAGGTGCAGGTGAAAAGCTTGTCTCCTAGAAAGCAAGCTTATTGGAGCAATTTCTAAATGGAAATTGACCTTTTTCTATTGTGGCAGGGGAGCAGGGACCCCCTTATGGGTGGCCAACCTTTTAAACTTCAATAAAATAAGCTAATTCTTGTCCCAGATACACCGAAGCAGGTCCCTTTGGTCAGTTACTTTCTCTGGCAGCCAGGGATAGGAGGCCTCCTCAGGGCTCCCCCATTCATAGGGACAGAGGCAGATTCAAAAGTTGGAGACTGTTTCCATTTCCTTTGATCCCCCACCTCCCTCATTTCTCTTTTCGGCTTTATTGGCCCCTTCTTTCCTTCTACAGTCCAGCATTCCATCCTGACTCTGTGTTTTTTATCCTTTCTGGCCTGGGCTCTGCCTGTTTCCAGACCCTCTTCTATGAGTTCCTTTCCTTTGGTTCCCCAGGTTCTTGTTGGGTTCTTGGGTCATGAATCACTTAGTCTTTTTGGATTTGTCCTGTGTGCTATGCTGGTTTCCCTGGACTTGCACTGGTTTACCTGAGTTCCAACTAGTTCATGCCCTACTTAGCTGAAGTCTTGGTTCTGGTTCCTAGTTTCCCAGGTTCTGGAATTGGAGGCTCAAAGTCCTCATAAATGACATCTCTTTTGGCCACTTCTGTTCAGCTACCTTCCTGGGAAAGTCAGCAATCTGTTTATAGACCAAAGACTTCATAGCACCCAGGAAGTCTGTAGTCCAGGTAAATATTCATGTAGGACACTTATGTAGAATCAAATGCATAGTCCTGCTTTACTGTTGAGCTTCTACTCAAACTTCTCACTTTAAATGATATCAGTCTGACTTGCAAGTCTTGTTCCATTCATGTGAATTTTAGTGAGCTGAGTAATAAAATTAAATAAGTTATGAATTGTAACTTAAACATGACTTAAAGGTCAAGTTAAAAAACACTTTCAGGGACATTTAAAAGGGGATTTAATTTGGTAAAGGCCTCTGATGTTAAAGAGTCAATCTAATCCCTGGTGTTTGTGCACCAACAAAATACATTTATAGTCAGATTTTTTGGGGGTTCAGTTGCTTCAGAACTGCCACCTGCACTCCGGCCATCATTCTCCTATTTCTTCCTTATTGAAAACCTTAACTCTTATATTTGAGTTTTTATCTTGGTTTTTTTTTTTTTTTTTTTTTTTTTTGTGATCCTTTCCCTTCCCCTCTTTCAAAGGAAATATTGTCTTCCTTCACTGGAAGATAAGTTTTTGATGGCAAGGACCATCTTATTTGTATTTTTATCCCTAGTCCTTAGCTTAGTAATGGGAAAATAGTAAGCACTTATGACATACTTCATCTCTATGTAGAAACAGAGGAACTAGAAGAAGCCATAAAAGAAATTCTCAAAAATTAAGATGTTTAAGTTTAACAGAGTATTCAGTTGTTTTTTTACAGAGAATAAAGAAGTCAGTAAATTAAGAAAATTAAATTTGGACCCTCTTTCCATGTAGTAATTAAAAAAAAAGCCTTCCCTTTGGTCTCAGAATCAATACTGACCCCTCTTTTGGCTACTTCTGTTCAGCTACATATTGTATTAAGTAATGATTCCATGGCAGAAGAGTGGGAAGGACTAGGCAGTGGGGGTTAAGTGACTTACTTCCCTGGGTCATATCAGCTAGGAAGAGTCTGAGGCCAGGTTTGAACCCAGGATCTCCTGTGTCTGGGCTTGGGGCTCTATCTGCAATGCTGCCTCCCTGCTGCCTCTCCATATAGTATTTTTTACATCATGTGATTTTGTGTAACCAGCATTTATTTTTCCTACTGAGAGTCTACATGGAAAGACTTAAGAATGTAGTTTATTCCAGTCACTCCCTATTACCTCTGGGATCAAACACCAAAGCCTTTTGGGTGTTCAAAGCCCTTGATGGCCTCACATTTCCAGGCTCCGCACACCTTCCTTCTGGCCCCCTGAAATGCCCCGGAAGGTTCTCCCTCTTCCCTGTCTCAGCCACCCCGCGCAGGGCTGCTTCTCTGGGCCTTCCTCTGAATCCTCAGCGCTGAGCTCGTGCCCGGCACCTTCACAGAAGGCACCTCTTAATGACAGCTGCATGGCCTGGACTATTGTGATCCTCTTAAGAAAAAAGCACAGTGGATAGGAAGGAAACAAGGAAGGCTCCCAAACAGGGAGAGCCTCGTGCGAGGAGGCATCGCTCACATGAAATTAATTTTCGGGTGGATTAACCCTTTCCTTGTGTGCAGGCTTCACAGGCCTAATGGCCACAAGGGGCTGAACGGAATTTCTGAATTACATGCTGCTGCTTTCTGCCATCTCACTTACTTGATCTCTTCCTGACTTATGGGATGTCATGTGACGCTCAAGCTGTGTTCGGTATGCAAACGTGTAGCTGCACAAGGAACAACTGAAGTTGTCCTCGTTTTTTTCATGGCGATATTTAATGTGTTCTTTCAGAGAGGTAAAGCGTTTGTAGCCTCGGTCACAATAAGGGCAGGTAAGAAGTTGAGAAAATGCATCTGGCGTTCCTGTAAAAGAGGAAATAGTTTTAATCTTGAAATATCCAGAAAAATAGAACCGAGCCTCGCTCCCCTGAAGTCGGGACAGTGCTGTCTGTGAATTCCTCTGCATCCAAGAGGAACTCTGCCCATGTTAAATCTTTTCAAAGATTTTCATATTCATCAAAGGTGGCAGAGATGCCAGCATTCATAGCCCATGCCTTTCTTTGGCTCTAAAAAACGACATTCCCAACCAGCCACTGACAGGACAGGACCTCATCTGTGTTTTTCAGTAAAGCTGAGGAATTCATAATCCAAACATTCATTCTTCTTCCTGATTTCTCTTATGACCATGGATAGCTCTTCCCTCTGGGCTAAGATTTTGTAATCTTGGAACATGACTCTTTTCTGGGTGAGGATAATTGGCTCTTGACAACTCAGACTAAGGGAGATATTTTATTTTGGAAGGTAATTGCAACAAACAATTATTGATGATTATAACAGCAGAGAAGGCAAACACTAGAATTTAGAGCTGACATTTCCCAACTGATGGACATATCCTTCAACAAAAGTAGCTAAAGAGATATCTATGTATATGTATATAACACACATGGGTTCTCTTCTTCTTTCTTTGATCTCTCTGAGATACAGTCCTAGTAGAGATATTGCTGGGGCAAAAGGTATGCACAATTTAGTGCCTTTTGGGGCACAGTTCCAAATTGCTTTGCAGAAAGGTTGCACCAATTCTCAGCTTCAACAGTGCATGAATATGCCAATCTAACGAATATGGGGTAGAACTATAGAATTGCTTTCATATACCCATCTCTAATTATTAGTAATTTAGAATTTTTTATATGAATGCTGATGGCTTGGCATCTTCTGTTAACATCAATTAGAGAATGACTTTTATTCTTAAAAAATTTAATCAAATTATGTTATATGAAAGTAATGGAATACTATAGTGCTATTAAAAATGATGAGGATGGGTTCAGAGAAATTTGGGAGGACTTATAGGAATTGAGAGTGAGAAGAGCTAGGAGAACAATTTATACAATAACAAAAATTATATTGTAAAGACAAATATCTTTGAAGAACTTAAGAGCTCTACTAAGTGTAGTGACTATGATTCCAGAGGTCTGATACTGTACTAACTATTAGGCTCTTACTATGTGCTAAGCTATACAAAGTAATGGAAGCTTATCAACTTTCTGACAGAGAGGAGATGGATTTAAAATGAGAATTGTTCATTACAAGGACCTCCACCCCCTTTTAAGTGAGGGGACAGTTAGAGGACAGAAAAAATATATGATTTTAAATTGGAAAAAAAAAAGAATTTAGTACAGGAAATCTGGGTTTATCTAGAACCAAGTGACCAGCCCAAACTCAAATAATGGCATGTATCTCCCCCACTAATTTTATGAAAAAGAGACAAATAAAAAATAAATGGTTAAATTAAACCAGAGATTATTCAAGGAAAACAACGTCCAGGGTATGCTGTGGCTTAGGAGACAGAGTCAGAATAATTCTGTTCACACTATTTAAGTAGTCAAGTTGCAGGTTCCTCAGCCAGTCTGTTATAGGACTTGAATGCAGGCCAGCTTTCTTCACCAAGTTACCTTACAACTCAATGTAATACATACTTACTAGAAATTATTTGATACAGTAAATCATTGGTGGTATTTTTATATTATTTTGTCATTACAGGTCATCATGGAGTCTGTGAATAGTGTTTACATTACTTTTTTTTTTTTAGATCATTTGGTAGCATTGAAGAAAACAGTTTTGGTTGAATAATGAAATCACAAAGAGCTGCAAAGAGTTTTGAAGAGGGTGAAAGAGTGGAGGAAAGAAAGAAAAGAAATGGAACTGAATATCGTAGACAGTCTTTCAAGGAATTTAGCCACGAAACAGAGGGAAAATTTAGGACAATAATTAGTGGAGGTGGAAGGAACAAGTGAGGTTTTTTAAAAATTTATTATTATTTTTTTAATTTTTAGAAAACTTTTCCATGGTTACATGATTCATGTTCTTACTCTCCCCTCCACCCCCCCAAAATACCCCCCCCCATAGCTGACATGTATTTCCACTGGTTTTTACATGTGTTCGTGATCAAGACCTATTTCAATATTATTGATAGTTGCACTGGAGTGGTCGTTTAAGAGTCTACATCCAAATTCATATCTGTATCAACCCATGTGTTCAAGCAGTTCCTTTTCTTCTTTGTTTCTACTTCCATAGTTCTTCCTCTGGATGTGGATAGCATTCTTTCTCATAAATCCCTCAGAATTGTCCTGGGTCATTGTATTGCTACTAATACAGAGGTCTATTACATTCAATTTTACCACAGTGTATCTGTCTCTGTGTACAATGTTCTCCTGGATCTGCTCCTTTCACTCTGCATCAATTCCTGGAGGTCTTTCCAGTTCACATGGAATTCTTCCAATTTATTATTTCTTTGAGCACAATAGTATTCCATCACCAACAGATACCACAATTTGTTCAGCCATTCCCCAATTGAAGGGCATCCCCTCATTTTCCAGTTTTTTGCCACCACAAAGAGTGTGGTTATAAATATTTTTGTACAAGTCTTTTTCCTTATTATCTCTTTGGGGTACAAACCCAGCAGTGGTATGGCTGGATCAAAGGGCAGGCAGTCTTTTAGAGCTCTTTGGGCATAGTTCCAAATTGCCATCCAGAATGGTTGAATCAATTCACAACTCCACCAGCAATGCATTAATGTCCCAATTTTGCCACATCCCCTCCAAAATTTATTACTCTCCCCTTCTCTCATTTTAGCCAATCTGCTAGGTGTGAGGTGGTACCTCAGAGTTGTTTTGATTTGCATTTCTCTAATTATTAGAGATTTAGAACACTTTCTCATGTGCTTATTGATAGTTTTGATTTCTTTATCTGAAAATTGCCTATTCATGTCCCTTGCCCATTTATAGATTGAGGAATGGCTTGATTTTTTTATACAATTGATTTAGCTCTTTGTATATTTGGGTAATTAGACTTTTGTCTGAGTTTTTTATTATAAAGATTTTTCCCCAATTAACTGAATTTTGAGATCTTCCAAAGCCTGTGTCCAATTCACTGAAGGTTCTATGGTTTTGCATGGAATTCCTTGATCTTCTATTCATTTGCTCTTTGTTCACCACCTGGAAAGAAGCTGTCAATTGTAATTTCTTTTTTCTTTTTCTGTTGTTTACTCATATTTTTTTCCTTTCTTTCCCTCCTGTGCCTTCTTTGCTCTGTTGGCTGATTAGGTTAAGCTGATGGTTTTAATAAGCTTTTTTTTTTTTTTTTTAAACACAAAGCTTTTTTTTTTTTTTTTTTTTAAACACATTACTTCTTGACTTTAAGTTAAATCCTTAGGAAGTCTAGTCTCTCAATCTTCAGTCTAGGGCACCTCTCAGTAGTAGCAACTGATAAATCATTTAAAATGCTTCACATATTATCACAACTGATTCTGGCAACAGTCTGGTAGGAAGGATATGCAGGTGTCACATCTTGAAACTGATGCTCAGGGAGAGTGCGCAGTCCCAGACAGCTTGGGAAATGGCACGTATACTTGAGGCCCAGGCCTAAAACAACCTGAAAAAATTCCTGTAGCATCTTAAAGGTTAGCACTCTGGGCACTGGCACTCACCTGATGGGACATAATAGGTTTTGATACAACTTTTTCTTATCCTCAACCAAAGCTTTCCCCTATGCTTTTTATTTCCATAATGTTCCTTATTAATCAATATTAAATACAATTACTTCCAGATATCTATAGCTGTGTTTGACAAGATCAGACTTTCTTGAACTGTTCTTTCAGTTCTCTCTATGACCACAATCCTATGTCCTTTTAGAAAAACATATCTTTGAAATGAACCCCCAATACTCTATAATTAGCGCTTCAGGTAGACATTACGTGAACTAATATTGCACTTTAATTCTATGTATTGCCACTATTTTGATAATTCAACATATTTTACTTTTTTACCTTTGCTTAATCTAAAGAAATCCTGTCTGTTAAACAAATCTGATGTACAAACCAGATTTTAGGAAGGTATGTTTAATCTATGTAAGAAAACTATAATAACTTAGGATGCTAATGACTAATTTTTGAGTTTGCTGAAGCAGTTCTGGAAGAACTCTTCCTGGAAATAGTTCATCATCATCAAGGCATTATGGATTTGAAGGCAGGAAGACATCCCCTACCAGCTGGAGAAATACTTTAAGATTCACAGCCAAAAAAAGCCTAGATACTATATTTTTGAAAAACGAAAATTAAAACTGTTTAGATTTCCTAGAAGCAGAGGACAAAGTGAAAATAAGAAGATCAAAGATCAAGGAAGAAACCCCAGAATAGGAAGTTCATGAGTGTAGTCTTGGAAAAAGATGTAGAAAAGTGTTGCAAAAGATAAAGGCTACCTTAAACCTACAAGGCACTATAATTCTAAAGGGGAAAAAGGCCCTTTAAGGAAAAATAGGTCTTTTAAACATTCCCAAGAGAAAGACCAGAGATGAATAGAATCTTTGATTTAATGACATTTTTTTTCTTCATTGGATTTTTGTGCCTCTTTTTCTAGTTGACCAATTTTGCTTTTTAAGCTGCTATTTACTTTTTGCATTACTTTAATTTCTTTCTCCCATTTTTCTTCAACCTGTCTTATTTGATTTTTTAATTCCTTTTTTGAGTTCTTCCAGAGCTTGTGACCAATTTCCATTTTTTTTTTTTAAATTTTAAACCCTTAACTTCTGTGTATTGACTTATAGGTGGAAGAGTGGTAAGGGTAGGCAATGGGGGTCAAGTGACTTGCCCAGGGTCACACAGCTGGGAAGTGTCTGAAGCTGGATTTGAACCTAGGACCTCCTGTCTCTAGGCCTGGCTCTCAATCCACTGAGCTACCCAGCTGCCCCCTCAATTTCCATTTTTAAAAAAGGCTTTGCATGTGGTTGCTTAGATCTCATCTACTATTGGTGGTGTTCTTTGTTCTTTTCCCCCATAGATGTTTTTTAGTTTCAAATGTTTCTTTTGCTATTTGCTTATCTTCCCACCCTTTTTTTTTGCTTGTGGATTAGGAACTAGCTATTTGCTGACTCTTTCACCTCAGCTGACTTTTGTCTAGGCCTAAGTCTTTAATGAAAGGGCACAGCCAGATGTACTTCTGGACCTCACTTCAGGCTGGTGCCAGGGACCACCCTCAAATGGGGGAGGGGATCCTGATGTGGTTCCTTGCTGGTGTAGCCCACTTCCCAAAGTCGATCCACACCCAGGTTCTGATTCTGGTGTGGGTTGTGGTGGTGAGCCAACTCCTCTGTTTGCAGTTTTGCTTCTAGTTTCACCTTATCCATGAAAATCAACTATCTCTGCCTACAAGTTGTATTCAGTGGGAGAGTCTCTTCACTTGTCCTGCTTTGATTCTTGTCCTTTTGAGGTACCTTTTAAAGATCAGTTTGGAAGGACAGTCAGAGTGGTTTCAGTTTGTTGCTACTAAGCCACCATTTTGGCTCCCCTCCCATCCCAATCTTTGAAAATGAAAAGATGGAGGAGAAAAGAAAAACCTAGAAGAGGAAATACATTTGACCATCTGGAAGGGACTGATAGCAAAGAGCTCATCTTTTTGGAAGAGACTCTCCAGAATTCTAAAGTCTATAGGGATCATGGAGATCTGTAATTAAATAAGACAAGCAGAGGACTGGTCTTCTTCTGTATTGACAGGTTTAGGAAAGGAAAGAAAAGGGGAAGTAAAAGGAATATACTAAGGAAAAAATTAGGAACAAGGGTGTAAGATTGGCCATGTCCCATAAGTAGGATGCATGACACAGCTGGTGGATCCATGAACTGTTCTTGCCAATCCGGAAAGTAGTTGGTAACTATGCTCCCCAAATGATTAAATTGTACTCAGTGATACATTCCAAAGAGATCAAATAAAGAAAAAGAGAACTCAATTGGACAAAAATATTTATAATAGCTTTTCTTTGTAGTGGCAAAGATCTGGAAATGGAGGGGTGTGCCCATCAATTGGAGAATAGCTGAATAAGTTGTATAGAAACATGATGGAATACTACTGTGCTGTGAGAAATGATGGAAGAGGTAAGAGGGAGAGAATGAAAACCTGAAAATAAAATGAAATGGAACTAAAAAACCCCATCATCAAAGCCCCCCCCCCAACAAAACAGTGGGGTGTGCTAGAAGAAAAGTGTGTGTGTGTGGGGGAGGCAGGAACGACACACACACACACACACACACACACACACACACACCCCCTTCCACTGGTCTATAAACAGGCAGGAGGAGGGAATGGGGGAAGGGAGAGCAGACTCAGCTGCCCACTTCACACTGGCATTGATTGAAAGCTTCTTTTAGGACTTTCTAGGTTAAGAGTAGGATGGGGGACAAAAGAAAGAGAACAGGATCAGAAGACAGGATGGAGGAATATAGGATGTGTGTATACAAATAACAATTGTAACCCTGAATATGAATGAAATAAATTCACCTAATCAAAGAGAAGAGTATGGCAGAATGGGTTAGAAAGCACAACTCAATCTGCTACTTACTAGAACACAAATAAAACAGACTCACCTAAAGTAAAAATGAGGGGCTGGAGCAAATCAGATTATGCTTCAAGTGATCACAGAAAAGAAGGGGAAACAATCATGACCTCCCACAGGGGAGAGTGAAAATGGTGTCAAAAGTGATAATCAAGGAAACTATATTATGTTTAAAAATACAGTAAGATAATGAAACAATACCAATATTTTATATGTACTGACTGAGCATCTGAGTACTTAAAGAAAAAGTCAATCGAATTTAGGGAGAAACAGATAATCAAACTTAACAGGGGTCTCAATGTATCCCTTTTAGATCTAAACGAATATAACAAAAAGGCAAACAAAGAAAATTAAGGCCACAATTAGAACTTCAAAAAAGCTTAATATGATAGGATTCTGATGATTATTGAAAGGAAAAATAGGTTTCTAAATAAGGAAAACTTAGAACTAGAACTTTTGCTTGGTGGCTAAACAACAGAGAAAAAATATTGGGAGACTAGAGATCAGTTCTTTCAGAACAGAAATTCATAACAAAATTTCTAATCTTCAGGATAATAGATTTAGAGGTGGACAGGCCTCTCATATTACAAATAAAGAAAATGAGGCTGAGAGGAGAGTGCCCTAGTGAATGCTTATTGACTGACCAAGGGGGTAAGTATAAAACCTGGATTCCAACCCATGTTCTCAAGCTCCATATCCAGCAGGTTTTTCCATTGCTTCCCACTGCTTTATGCTCATTTCCTTCTTGGATTCCTTAAGAATAAGGATACTATCATTTACTAGCCACCAATTTAACTCTGAACTACTAACACAGAAAAAGAACCACATTACTAAACTTGGTTACCTTGTACATATATTCTCTATGGCCCAAAGATCAATTAATCAATTAAATCAACCAAGTATTTATTGTCTTGCACACAATGGTCATATAATGCTTATTCATTAATTAAACAAGTGTCAGGCTCTGTGTGGGGACCCTAGGGCCGCAAGGCAAAAATAGTGCCTTCCCTAAAGGAATGCTATATTGAAGGACAAAAATAGTATACACCTATGAAGAAACAAAATAGATAAAAATGGAAATATCAGGGCTTTTTTTTTTTTGGTGGGGAGACTTTAACAGTGGAAGAGAGTACTTTACATGTTTACTAACTGCCAGATCTGTTGTGGCTCAAGCTGGGTTTGAAAGGGGCTAGGAAGAGCTTTAAAAGAAGTATGAGGTGTCAATAACACAAATGAGAGTGAATTTCTACAACTGAAGTGGAAAAATAGCCAAGTGTCACATACCATTTTCATCATGACCACTGGCTTCTGGGGTGCCTTGTCTCTGGTCCTCCTCAGGTGCTTCAGGATAGATAACAGCTGTATCTTCTTGTTGTAGGAATTCTTCAACATTGGGATCATGGTTTTGCTCATTTTCTGCATCTGAGTCACATTCATCCTCTTTTACTAAAAGAAATACAGGTTTTATTAAAAAGCAAACTTACCACTATCAACTAAAAAGAATTGTAGTCTTTGAGAAGAAAATTTTAATGTGTTTTAAAAAAAAGCAAGGAGGTGTAGAAGAAAAGTCCTGGATCTGAAATTGGAAAAATCGCTGGGTTTGTTTTTAATTTGATTATTTTTGTCCTGAGCTTGAATACTTAAAAAAAGGAAAGTTTTTCAACTATATAGAATATAGAGTATTGCAAACGAAACTGAGAATTTCCAATTCATACCTCTTTCTTTAAGAAGCATGTAGTAATTCTAAGAGTTGCTTTCAAAACTCCTTTCACCTGGGCTTCTTTCTGAACTTTCTTTTATTTCCTTTTGTGTATTAAAAATAAAGTTTCAATGGCCATTCTGTCATTGGCATTACTATTATTTACCTCTTACATCATCATTCTCCTCTCATTAAAAACAGGAGGAAAAAAGATCTTTAATAAACAGGTATAGTTAAGCCAAGCCAAAAATCCACATGAAATCATTTAAAAATTGTACATCTAATTTTGTGCCTCTGGCAGGAGGAGGAAACAATCTATTACTGGGCTTTGGGGACATTCAGTCACTGAACAGATCAGAGTTCTCCTCTACCATGCTGCTGTCTGTGTATAAATTACTCTCCTGGTTCTGCTTGCTTCACTTTGTATCAGTTCATAATTTCCCAGGATTCTCTGATCCCTTTCATATTTGCCCAGAAAGTATTATTACTACAGGATAGTAATATACCAAGCTTGTTCAGCCTATCCCCAACTGAGGAAGACTCTTTTAGACTGGTTCAATATTTTTATTTTTTCTCTTTTAATCAGGACCAAGAAGGCTATTTGGATTGCATCTATTCCCTTCCAAGTAGGGTCCTGGGTTTGAAACCTGTTGCTAACTCTTAGAAGTTCCCAGATAGCAGGCAGATAGATCACTCAACCTCTCCAAATGTCACTATCTGCATCTGCAAAATGGGGATAATATAAAATTTCAAGACTAACACAATGAGCTTGATTTTTTAGGATCTGATGCAAAGCACTTCATGCATCTTGAAATGCTCTATCAATGCCAGCTATTATTATCTCATGCACTTGGCCTCCTCATTTTTGGAAGAGATGTTATGGTCATCCCCTAGGCAGTGGCTGGTGAACTGGGCCTTGAAGGAAACTTGGGAATCTAATGGGTTAAGGTGAGAAAAGAATCTTCCAGAGGTACACACGTAGGGGAGTAAAACTATTGGGCTAGTTTGTCTGGCGTCTAAGGGGTGCCAAAGGGAGTCGTGCAAAATGCATCTGGAAAGCTCGAATGGGCCCAGATTCTGGAGAGCCTTCAGAGGCAGGGAGCCACAGGGAGCCATGGAAGATGTTGGAGAAGAGAGTAACATAAACCAAGCATTCAATCAACAATGCCAGCCAGGATGCTGGGTGCTAGACAGCTCGGATCTAGGCTTTTAGAAATGATTGTTCTTATAAAACTTTTGTCCTATTTCTTTCTGTGTTATTCTTAACTTGACAAACACACACATGTGAATGTAGGAAGATTAATTTGGCAATTCTATGACAGCGAGCCTGGATTGCTGGGGAGGTCTGGGAGCAGGCAGAGTTGGCCTAAGGGAGGGCCGGGGCCAGGAATATTTTGGCACACTGGGCACCTTTCTTTCTGACTTTGGCTTCCTGGGTGCTGGCCCAAAGGAGATGGCTTGAGAGTTAAATGGTTAGTTGGAGACGAGGGCCTCGGGGAGGGAAGTGTCAGGGACGGCAGTGGCCAGTGGCTGCCTGGCAGGGGTAGTGCTGGCTCTGTCGGTGTATTTCCCCTTCGCTGTGCTCCTTTTCTGGCTCTGAAGTTTGAATTCTCTCTTGCTCTTACCCCCACTGAGTTTCTTGCCTTTAGCATTTCTTCTACACAAAGATAGTCAACAAACAGAAAAGTGTTCATTTAATTATTTTACCATCTATATACTTTTTTCTATCATTGCAAATGGAAAATCTGATCTTCCTCTTTTCCTGATTCACTGGATACATAACAAGAAAAGAATCATTCTGGAGGAGCTTTTTTCCCCCTCACACAAGAGTCAGTCAGTGCTAAGGCTCTCTCGGTGACTATAAGAATGAAAGAAAGAACATCAGTTACAAGGAAGAACTGACTCCAAATTCAAAACTAATGATTGTAACTGACTGTCTCTGGACAATTTTTGTTATTTTTTTGTGTCAACATATAATTTCCTGAAAGTAAAAGATAAGGATGAAACAAAATGAATCATTTTTAAACTTTAACTGCTGAAAACTTGTAAATTTCTCATCTGGATTCTTTACTCCTAAATGTACACATGATCCACCACCTCCTATGCCCTACGCTGTTTGGAAAGCTAATGAAAGAGTGAAGGCTGGTTCTTAGAGGGGTGTTTACGGTTTACATAAGACAGGTTGGCTTAGTGGACAAAGCTTGGAATCTGGAAGACCTGGGTTCAAACTCTATCATGACCATTACTTAAGTGACCCTAGGCAAGTCATTTAACCGCTAAGTGCCTAGGGCAACTTCCTGTCTTCAAGACAGTGTAGTAGCTAGAGTCCTGGGAAAGATCTGAGTTCAAATCTTGATGTAGTTGCTAGCAAGCTGTGGGGCTTTGGGCAAGTCATTAAACATCTTCTCATTTGTGAAATGAGGGGGTTCAAGTAGAAGTCCTCGTGGTCCAGCCTTCCAGCTCTGGAGTGAAGATCTGCTCCAAGTCACAGATGAGTGGGGAATGGGGAGATTCCTTGCACTGCTGGCCCAACAGATCCTAAACATTATTTGTCCAATCTAGGTTCTCTTTAGAACTAGGCAGAAAAAAAGATTGATTCATTCTTGTTGTGAAGGATGAGGTGAAATACAACAAATGTTCACTCTCCATGTCTTGTTCATTAGCTTTGGTTTGATACAATTCTGGTTATTGTGTCTTGAGTATCAGAAAGGCATTTCCTTAGGAAAAACAGTAACAAAACCCATTCATTTGGCCTTCATTAAAACTACTGTTTGATTAATAACAAATACCCCATTTAAATATTTTATATAAGCTGCAGCATGACAAATATTTGCTAGCAACTATTTGCCTGAATACATTATTGATGGAGGTTACACATAACCCAGCTAAATATATTGTATCAAAGCTTCTGCTGTAGGCACAGTAAATTACCTCATACAGTTCATCATCAGTTATTAATTTGGAGCTTATCTTTAATAAGATAGCAAAGCTTTACCATTAGTCTCACAGTGTGAAATTACAAGTATGAGACAACTACTATTGGAAGTGAAAATCTATTTATGACAATTATCACGTAGGACTATCTTCACTTTATAGAACATGAAATAATTTATAAGAGTCCTTGGTTTATTGCTAAAAATTAATCTCAAGAAAAAAATCTATCAATGTTAAACTAAAGATGAGTAGAAGAAAAAACCCCATAATTAAGACATTATGATGGAAATAGGTTTTGTAGTTCTGATGACTGAATGCAAATGTCTACGGCATGCCACGCAACAGAGAAAAGACAGACTTTGGCCCAAGATATCTTTTTGAATTCTGATGCTACCAGTCAGGTACCTTCTTTGCCAGCTAGCACCACTCTGAGCGAAATCATATTCCACCTGCATCCAAGACTTTGTCTTCTGCCTCACCATTTTTTTTTAAACCCTTACCTTCTGTCTTAGAATCAATACTCTGTATTGGTTCTAAAGCAGAAGAGTGGTAAGGGTAGGCAATGGGGGTTAAGTGACTTGCCCAGGGTCACACAGCTAGGAAGTGTCTGAGGCCAGATTTGAACCCAGAACCTCCCATCTCTAGGCCTGGCTCTCAATCCACTGAGCCACCCTACCCACCATTTTTTTAAGGCAATTTGCTGCCTAACTATGCTACTCCCTTCCTAGAGTTGTAAAGTTGACTTTTTAAAACCCAAGTATAAAAGTTTATATTTATCCCTATTGAAATGCAGCTTATTAATACATTCAGTCCATTGTTCTAGTCTGACAAGATTTTTGTGGATCCTGCCATCTAATATGCTAACATCCATCCCAGCTTTGCCTTATCTGCAAACTTGATAAGAATGCCATCCTTGCATTTATCCAGATATTTAATAAAAATGTTGAAAAGCACCAGGCCAAGCAGAGCTTTTGGGAGGGAAAAATCCACTAGAGATTTCTTGCCATTTAACCAGTAATGACTGATTATTCTTCAAATCCAATCATTTCAACAGTTCTGAGTGCACTGAATTGCACTGTTGCCTATCTCCCAGGCCACTATATTTCCCCTAAGAATACTATGAGAGAGGTAGCTGGGTAGCTCAGTGGATTGAGAGTCAGGCCTAGAGACAGGAGGTCCTAGGTTCAAATCCGGCCTCAGACACTTCCCAGCTGTGTGACCCTGGGCAAGTCACTTGACCCCCATTGCCTACCCTTACCACTCTTCTGCCTTGGAGCCAATACACAGTATTGACTCCAAGATGGAAGGTAAGGGTTTAAAAAAAAAAAGAATACTATGAGACACTCTATCAAATACCTTGCTAAAATATAGGTTAAACCATACATGTATAGAAGTCTCCTGATTTACTGGCTTAGTAACTGCTGAAAAAAGAAAGTAAGGTTAGGATGGCCACGATCTTCTTGGTAGCCACTGTGTCCTTTTGGATAATGTTCACAATTTGTTTAATGAACATTTGTTAGAATTTCCTCACAAGCTGAAATAAAACTTATTGGCAGGCTCCATTTTGAAAATTGGGACTATAATCCTCTCTCCCCCCCCTCACCCCTTTCTCCATAATCTGTCAATGGTCACTGGCAGTTGCTCAACAATTAACATCTGCCTGCTGTTTCAGGACCTAAGGATACAGTTCACCTAAGATCAAGTGACTTAAATTCATCAAAAGCAGGAAGAGGTTCTTTTACCCTTTCCTCTTTTGTCCTGAGATCAGCTCCCTCTCTGCCAGTTTGTTCTACCATTTCCAAGGTCTTTCTCCCTAGGAGAGAAAACTAGCAAAATAAGATTTGGAAATGTTAAACAGTCCTATCTTTTTTTTTTTGATTCTCTTCTTTCTCCCCCCAAAGTGGAAATGAAAACAAAACCCCCAAACCAAACCACAAATCCTTTTTTGTTGTCTTTGAAATTTCTCACTAGTTTCTACTCATTCTGAGTTTTTAACACCCGTGACACTCTTTTTACAAAACTGTGCCATACTCTTATATTCACCTGCTACTATCTTTTCTTCCATTTTCCATATATTTTTATTATTTAAAAAATACATTATTTTTTTGTCAAGGGTGAAGCTTCCAGCTAGACGGAATGTGATAAGAACAAGAAGTATCAGAAAGGATAGTAGTGGATGAGTAACAGAATTTTCTCCTCTTGGCTCTTTCACTTTTTGAAGTATAAAATAATCATGAATCTTTTTTTATGTTGTTTACCTATAATGGCCCATAAACAAATAAGGATGAGCGAGCTGTTGTCTATTTTTTAAACAATCTGCTTTTTTTTGGGGTGGGGAATAGGGGGAGTGTCAAAGAGCTTATTTATTTTTACTTTTATTTTTTAACCCTTAACGTTTCTGTGTATTGGCTCCTTGGTGGAAGAGTGGTAAGGGTGGGCAATGGGGGTCAAGTGACTTGCCCAGGGTCACACAGCTGGAAAGCGTCTGAGGCCAGATTTGAACCTAGGACCTCCCATCTCTAGGCCTGACTCTCAATCCACTGAGCTATCCAGTCGCCCCTCAAAGAGCTTATTTAAAGAGGCCCATAGATACAGAGCTAAAAAGGACCTTTAAAGAATATCCAGCCAAACTGGCTCATTTTATAGATGAATAAAATGAAGTCTGGAGATTTAAGTGATTTTCTCAAGATCATCTGGAGCACAAAGCCAGGATTTGGATCTAGATCTTTTGATTCCAATTCCAGCACTCTTATTCACGCTATACTAACCTGCATCTCAATAGGTTGTTTCTACTGCATACCATATCTTCTAATTTTTATTTTCAATTTTGTTAATTATTTTTATTTTTATATTAACAGGTTGATAAGTTTGCGTATAGATAACTGATTTGGGAATTACTTCCATATTGCTAAGTAGTAATTATCTGTCTTTTAAAATGTAATCATCTTCATTTTTGGATATGCTATTTGAAGGGGCACATCTTCTTCCTGATACAAGTAATCAGAATAGATAAGCATGAGAATTTGTATTGTTTAATTCCTTAGCCCTAACTCATGTTTTAAAACATATTACTTGCTTTTCTCCATCATGTCCATCTTTGTACCAAAGTCACTGACTATGTTAAAGTATATGCTGACTAAATGTTATTCATGGATTCCTTCAACAACCAGTGTTGATACATAAATACAACAACCATCATGATGGTGTTTCACCCAAATTCTTATCCTAAAACTGTGATAATAGATGGCTTTTTAGAAAGGGGTTCTTGTTGTCACTGGATAGTGACGAAACCAATTTTTACTTGCTTCTTCAAAGAGAATCTTTGAACCGTCCTTTGATTTAGCTGTAACCTTCTGTTTTCAGTTAGGGTGAAATTTAAAAAATTGTGATTCAGCTCCTCTGGTTCTTGTTGGCCACTGGAAAAGGATCTCATTTTAAAAGTATTAATAGTTAATATTGATAGATCATCTTAAAACTGTGATTCTTACCGTCCTCTGCTCCCTTTTCCAGCACTATGCTGTCACCGTAGAAGCAGGAAAGGGCCTCACACAACTGAGGATCACTGTGTAGTTTTCTTTCTTTTATGTTACCATGGCCAAAGAATTCATCACCTAGTGCCTACTGGTAATGACATATACTTCTGTACTTAGAGGGCAGTCTCTGGAAATCGGCCTGCTGCCCTATTTGAAAGCCTTCCAGCAAGGAAGGGCATGGAAGAACATGAGACAGTGTGCTTTTCTCTGGCACAGCCTTTGAGAACCTAGTGTCACCTCAATACCCCCTAAAATTATTTCATGCTACCATTAAACTGAATAAAAGAATGCATGTAAAACACTTTTAAATTATATAAATGTGAGCCATTGTTTTTAATACTGGCATGCAGAAAGCGTTGAATAAATTGTTTCTGTTACATATTTCTAGATTTGATTTTTCCTTTTTTGATCCTTGGATCAATATCATCTAAGTTTATCATAAAAGAGTGGATTTTAAGACTCATAAAGAGTGCTTTTAGTTTTTAAAATCAAGTGTTTTTGAGACAGCTAGGTGGCTCAGTGGATAGAGTCAGACCTGGAGATGGGAGGTCTTGGGTTCAAATATGATCTCAGATACTTGTAAGCTGTCACTTAACCTGTATCGCCAAGCGCTTAACCTTCTTCTTTAGAACCAATACATAGTATTGATTCTAAGTCCAAATATAACGGATTAAAAAGCAAATAAATAAACAAAAAAGTGCCCTTATTTACTCTAATTAGAAGACCACATAATCCCTCTTCCATTGGAGAATGAAAGTAAAATATTTTGATTTTTTTCATTTTATAAGGCATGGCATCCAGAGATTATTTCCAACTTAATGTCCGTCTTTTGAATTATTCATCCTTTTGGCCTATTCTTCTTTCTGCTTCCTGATTTTGGGGGCAGTTCATTACTTATTAGCACCTGAATCAAAGAGCAACACAACTAAAGATGAAACTCAAAGTAGTCTTTTAGCCTTTTTTTTTTTAAAACAGTACTTGTAAAATATTTGAAAGAAGAAGTTGAAACAACTAATTAGGTTTTTTGGATTATCTATGGATTTAGGCTCTTCAGGACTAGACCATGTGCTTTTGTAGAATTCAAATTCGACCTTGGAGAAAACTTAATATAAAACCAGCTTTACTTTGTTGAGTAAACTCTGTATAGGCAACAACCTAATGAAGTTCTTGTGAAAGGGCTAGAGTTATTACAGTGAGGAAACTGAGGCTCACAGATGTTAAGTGACTTGCCTACCCTAAATAGATCAGTGAGGCTTGAACCCAGTCTTCTGACTCCTGGTCTGATGTCCTTCCCCCATGCCAACCTGAATATCAAGGACTAAGAGACAAAAACTTGTACGACAAAAGCCCCTAAGCTTCTACCACTGCAATATTGCAAGAAAATTGCAAACAAGGTAATAGAACAAGTACCTGCACATCCAGCTTCATCTGCTTGAGCTTCAGGCCCCAGGATTTCTTTTCCTTCCTTTCCTGTTAAAAATATATTCCAAAAAAACAAAAAATTAGAAGAGAATCAGGCAATCTTGGTGATGTCAAAGAAGGGGCAGCCTGTGAAGGCAGAAACCACTGGGTTTAACAAGGGACTGGAGCTGAGGAGATTGAAGGGTTTAAGGGAAGTCTCCTGGTCTGAGGAAAGATGGGGAACCAGGCATTGACTTTCCTGAGGAGAGGAGGCCAGTGTCCTGGAGTTTGGTAGACAGCAGCCCCTAGAATCTCGAATGAGCAATAAAGATGGCTTAAACAAATCTCAAAGGAGAGGTTTCTGAGTAATGAAGGCAGAGGGAGGTCCTGGAAGCAGCGTTGGGGAGTTTCTATACAGGAAGTTCTCTATACTAATTAAATCACAGATCTGGACCCTTGTATCATCTCTCCACTCTTCAACCACACCTATAGTGTGCCTATAGCTATACTACTGAGGCAAAGGACTGACTGTTAATTTTCTAAAATAGTAAAACTCTTAAGTTTTAGATAACTTTTATTTAAGGAACAATATCTCTCTCAGAGGAAAAATACTCATTATATTGAGATTTCCCTAAATAATCTTTCAGCTACGTATGGAATCAGAGGATCTCGAAACCTTAAGATCTGCTAGTGTTTGCAGTCTTCTGACATTATTAATTCACTTAGGTGAATTAATTGACCAATTTTAAGAATGTAGACTATTGGCAGTGATAAGGATAAGTCCAAAAGGCAATGATATTTTGCCACTGCAGTGGACATTTGCTGTGTCATTGATGGGTATCATCTTCCTCACCTGAAATGTGTTAAGAGAGAAATTTGTACTTATTTCTATTTCTCCATTGAAGCAAATGAATCAACAAGTAAAAAGACAGGCTCCTGTCTCAGAAGAAGTAGAAAGAAAGAAGGTGTAAATACAAAGACTATTTATTTACTTCCAGGGAGATGTTGTCCACTGAATTTTTACTTATATCTTTTCCTTCTTCAATTTGGTGAGGAAAAGCTTACATATAAAGCTATTGAGAGGTATCCAAATTTCAACATAATCTTGTCTAGTATTTTATTGAATGGTGAAGTGATTTACACCAAAATAAAGTACATTAATGAACTCACAAAGCTCCTAGATTTTGTAATTTGTAATTTGATTTTGAAGGGTTGTTGATGGATTTTCCTAGCATGAGTGGTTAAGATATTGAAGATGGGGGAAAGTGAGAAGAACTGAAGGGTAAGTGGTATCAGTTGGACAAGCTGTGAAAAGTTAAGCTCTCTGACAACAAACATTTATTAAGTGCTCACTATATGCCAGGTACTGTGCTAAGCACTGGGGAAACAAAGAGGCAAAAGACAGTGCAGCGCCTGCCCTCAAGGAGCACACAGTCCAGTGGAGGACATAGGACATAACAGGCAAATGGCTGTGACAGGGTAAAATGGAGATAATCAGTAAGAGGAGGGGTCTTATGGTTTGCTCACATTAAGTCTATTGTTCCCAGCAGTCTTCTATGCTGTGGTTCTCTTTTTTTCTTATGTTGTTTAACTTTTACAGCAAAATTAACAAGAAAAAATAAAAAATCAATCAATTGCCTGAGCATGTAGCATGGATGAACTCCTAACGGATGTAAAGAAGAATGAACCACTAGTACTAAATTAGGATACTGACTACAAGGAGATGAACCTTCTTGAAGAGGGTGGGAAGAACTGTACCTCTTAAAACGAGGCTGAGAAGTCGGCTTTCAAGAAAAAATACCTGCTTTAGGCTGCTGAAAATAATTTTGTTAAAATTAATCTAACAAAGCATTATTAGTTAAGAGGTAGGAAACATTTTAAAAAGCAGACTGAACTGCTTTTAATTAATATTGTAAAATATGACCTGCACTATCTATGTAAATTGGATTTCTAACTTTTTTCTTTCCTTCAAAGTTAAAAAGTATAACGATGTTCAACTGTATATTATATATCAGATCACTTTCCTTTCATTTCTAGTCATTTTAACTGAAATTCTGAGAGACCTATACAACAGGTGTCTCAAAAGTAAGGTATATATATTTCAAGAGGTTTAACTGACATAAGCCCAAGAGTTTTTGGCTGAACCACATGAATCCCTTATGGCAGTGTTCCAATACTGGCATGTCTATAAAATTATATTTCCCTTCTTAAAATGATATAAAAATCTTATGCTTCTTCATGTGAAATATAAGTTCACTCTACAAAGTATATATATAATATATCTTATGCATTACATTACATATAATGCATAAGATATACGAAATAAAAATATTTCTACTTTTTTATGAGATCTCTATTGAAAAAATGGCACAAAATGATAGAATATTAGTGCTAGAAAGGATCTCAGAATTCATCTCATCTAAATGGCCTTTCAGTATAGAGATGGAGAATCTAAAGTCCAGTTTGATAAAAATCTGACTTTGGTTCAGGAGTCCAATTAAAGACCAGAATGACATTACAGAATTTGATTGCATGTTTTAACATTTCTATACCACATGATGTCTTCAGATTTATTTAAATCCTATTAAATAAGATCTATGAAGGTGAATTCTTGCTAGTCTAGGGCAGAACTGAATGATACCGATTTTCCTACTGATGATTTTGTTTCTTCTGTCTGGGTCTTTAGAAAACTAATCAGCAAAAGTAATATATCCCTATTAAATTCAGCAATGCAAAGTCCCATTGCTTTATGAGTATCTAATTCACCTAAGTAGTATTCTTCACAGCTACAGGTGGGGGAAGGAGAGAGAGAGAGAGAGAAAGAGAGAGAGAGAGAGAGAGAGAGAGAGAGAGAGAGAGAGAGAGAGAGAGAGAAAGCGCAAT
>NC_058134.1:72558349-72599754 GCF_016433145.1 Gracilinanus agilis | reverse complement strand
GAGAGAGAGAGAGAGAGAGAGAGAGAGAGAGAGAGAGAGAGAGAGAGAGGGAGGGAGGGAAAGGGAGATAGAGAGCTGCCAAATTCTTTTTCCTGTTCCATGTTTTCCAGTGCTGAAAGTTACACCAGTAAAGAGACCAAGACATTTTTCTACTGTTGTTTCAAAATGCTCAAGAAGGAAATGTGTTCTGATCTAATATTATTTTTAAGTAATTGATTCAAAGATACTTTATTTTTCCAATTACATGCAAAGATAATTTTCAATATGTTTTCCAAAATTATAAGATCCAGACCATCTCCCTCCCATCCTTCCCCCTACTCAGAGCAATCTGATCTAGGCCATACATGTATTATCACCTAAAACACACTTCCACAGTGGTCATTTTATGAGTACACTCATACAAAACCAATCCTCCAATAAAACCATATGTAAACTGCTATGAAAGACAGCAAGCTTTGATCTGCTTTCGACTCCAACAGTTCCCTTTCTGGAGGTGGACAGCATTCCCTGTTGTAAACCCTTCAGACTTGTCCTAGATCACTGCACTGCTGAGAGTAACCAAGTTTTCAGATAATTATCATGCAATATTGCCATCACTGCATACAATGTTCTCCCAGTTCTGGTTATTTCATTCTGCATCAGTTCCTGCAGATCTTTCCAGCTTTCTCAGAAATCATCCTGCTTTATCATTATCATTCCTTACAGCACAAGAGTATTCCATCACCAACATGTACCACAATTTGTTCAGCCATTCCCCAATGGACAGTCCCTCAATTTCTAATTCACCGAGATGCTCTAAATAATTTTGTACAAGTAAGCTCTTTCCCATTTTTTTATCATCTCCCTGGGATACAGACCCAGTAGTGGTATTTATTACAGGATCAAAAGAGTATGCTCAATTTTATGGCATAGTTCCAAATTGTTTTCTAGAATGGTTGGATAGGTTCACAACTCTACCAACAATGTGTCCCAATTCTGCCATAGCTTCTCCAACATTTATCACTTTCTCTTACTGTCATATTAGCCCATCTGATAGGTGTGAGGTGGTAATTCAGTTGTTTTAATTTGCATTTCTCTAATCAAGAATGATTAAAACTTTTTTATATCATTATTAATAAGTTTTGATTTCTTCACCTGAAAACTGCTTGTTCATATTCTTTGATCATTTGTCAACTGGGGAATTACTTGTTATAAATTTGGCTCTGTTCTCTATATATTTGAGAAATGAGACCTTTATCAGAAATTTTTAATAAAAAATTTTCCCAGTTTGTGGTTTCTCTTGGTAACATTGGTTCTGTTTGTACAAAAGCTTTTTAATTTAATATAATAAAAATCATTCATTTTATATCTTACAATCTTTTCTATCTCTTGTTTGGCTAAAAATTCTTCCCTTCTCCAAAGATGTGATGGGTAAACTATTCTATGTTCCCCTAATTTGCTTACTCTGTAGCTAAACCATGTATCCTTTTTGACCTTATCTTGGTAGAGGGTATGAGATATTGGTCTATGCCTAGTCTCTGTCATACTATTTTTCAATTTTCCTAGCAGTTTTTGTTAAATCGTGAGTTCTTATTCCAAAAGCTAGGGCCTTTTAGTTGATCAAACAATAGGTTGCTAAAGTCACTATCTCTGTATATTATGCATCTAATCCAGTGATGGGCAAACTTGTTCCCTGTGGGCCAGATCCAGGCCATAGTTTGCCCATCACTGCCTTAAGCAATTCCCTAATCACTACATCTGGATGTGGGGCCTAGTGATTAGGGAATTGCTTAAGGCAGTGATGGGCAAACTATGGCCTGGATCTGGCCCACAGGGAACAAGTTTGCCCATCACTGATCTAATCTATTCCATTGATATACCATTCTATTTCTTACCTAGTACCAGACTGTTTTTTTAAATTTTTTTTATTTTATTTTAAACCCTTAACTTCTGTGTATTGGCACCTTGGTGGAAGAGTGGTAAGGGTGGGCAATGGGGGTCAAGTGACTTGCCCAGGGTCACACAGCTGGGAAGTGTCTGAGGCTGGATTTGAACCTAGGACCTCCCATCTCTAGGCCTAACTCTCAATCCACTGAGCAACCCAGCTGCCCCAGTACCAGACTGTTTTGATAACTGCTGCTTTAAGTTTAAGATCTGGTACTGCTAGGCCACCTTCCTTTCCCTTTTTTCATTAATTCTCTTGAGATTCTTGACCATATGTTCTTTCATATAAAGTTTGTTATTATTTTTTCTAGTTCTATAAAAATTATTTGGTAGTTTGATTGGTATAGCACTGAATAAGTAAATTCATTTAGGTAAAATTGTCATTTTTATTATATTAGCTTGGCCTACCCAGGAGCAATTAATATTTTTGAAATTGTTTACTTCTGATTTTATTTGTGTGAAGTGTTTTGTAATTGTGTTCATATAATTTTTGTGTTTGTCTTGGCAAGTAGATTCCCAGGTATTTTATATTGTCTAGAGTTATTTTAAATGGAATTTCTCTTTTTATCTATTGCTGTTGAACTTCGCTAGTAATATATAGAACTCCTAATGGTTTTGAATCCAGCACCTTTACTACAGTTATTATTTCAACTAGTTTTTTAGATGATTCTCTAGAACTCTCTAAGTATACCATCATATCATTGGCAAAAAGTGATAGGTTAGCATCTTCATTGCCTACTTTACTTTAGTTCCTTCTATTTCTTTTTCTCCACTTATTGCTAAGCTAGCATTTCTAGAACAATATTAAATAATATGGTGAGAATGGGCCTCCTTGTTTCACTCCTGATCTTACTGGGAAGGCATCTAATTTATCCCTGGTTTTAGATAGATACTACTTATTTTAAGGAAATGACCCATTTATTCCTGTGCTTCCCAGTGGTTTTTTTTTTTAAACCCTTGTACTTCGGTGTATTGTCTCATAGGTGGAAGATTGGTAAGGGTGGGCAATGGGGGTCAAGTGACTTGCCCAGGGTCACCCCAGTGTTTTTTAATTGGAATGGATGTTGTATTTTGTTGAAGGCTTTTTCTGCATCTATTGAGATAATCATGTGATTTCTGTTAGTTTGGTTATTGATATGGTTAATTATGTGGATGGTTTTCCTAATAAACCAGTCTTTCATTCCTGGTATAAATTCCACTTGGTTCTGGTGAATAATTCTGGTAATAGTCATCCCTCATTAAACTGCAAGTTCACTGATCACAGCTTTACTGTATTTTTGGAAAAAATACATTTAATTTTGTGTCGTGAGGTTTTCACTATATTGCAGGACTTTGCAGATGCAGTACATATGCCACTACCACTTGCACAAGTTTGCCAACGTGAGATTGTACACAGCTGAGCACAAAGTGGGCGTTTCTGTGTTCTGTATCATGGGTGCTGATTGGCTCAGTATTTATAAGCATGTGGGAAAGGTTAATAAGAGTGTGGAAAAGGTTTATAGGAGAGTGGGAAGGGTTTATAAGGCCTTAAAATATACATAAATATATAAATAATAAAATAAATATAACACTGCTAATTCGTGGATTTTCATGGATTGTGGGGGACTCTGTAATGTAACTCCCGAGATAGGTGAGGGAGCACTGTATTGCTATAGTCCAGGGATGGTGAACCTTTTAGAGACTGAGTGCCCAAACTGCATCCCTCATGCCTCATGTGAGTTCCTGCCCCACCTTGGGCTGTTGGACAGAGAGGTGGGTGATGGTAGAACTGTTGGGATACATGGAGAGGGGGAGGGGAGCTGCCACTTTTGCATGTGTGCCATAGGTTCACCAACATGGCTATAATCTTTTTGCTAGTATTTTATTTTAGATTTTTGCATCTGTATTCATTAAGTAAATTGGTCTATAATTTTCTTTCTCTGCTTTTGCTCTTCCTGGCTTAGGTATTAATACCATTGTTCTGTAATAAAAAGAATTTGGTAGGACTCCTTTTTTGTCTGTTTTGCCAATTAGTTTACATAGTATTGAGATTAATTGTTCTTTTAAGTGTTTGATAGAATTTATTTGTGAATCCATCTAGCCCTGAGGATTTTTTCTTAGGGAATTCTTTGATAGCTTGGTCAATTTCTTTTTCTGAGATGGGTTTATTTAAGTATTCCATTTCCTCTTTTCTTAATCTTGGCAATTTATATTTTTCTAAATATTCCTCCATTTCATCTAGATTGTCAGATTTATTGGCATATAATTGGGCAACAAAGCTCCCAATGATTGCTTTAATTTTTTCTTCATTAGTGGTGAATTCACACTTTTCATTTTTGATACTGGAAATTTCATTTTCTTCTTTTCTTTTCTTTTTAAATCAAATTAACCAGTGCTCTATTTTATTTGTCCCCCCTCCGAATAAAACCAACTCTTGGTCTTATTTATTATTAGTTCAATGATTTTCTTAATTTTAACTTTATTAATTTCTCCTTTGATTTTCAGAATTTCCAATCTAGTCTTTAATTGGGGATTTCAAATTTGTTCTTTTTCTAGTATATTTTAGTTGCATGCCCAATTCATTGATCTGCTTTTTCTCTATTTTATTGATGTAATCTTTTAGAGATATAAAATTTCTTCTAAGTGTTGTTTTGGCTGAATTCTATAAAATTCGATATGTTATATCCTTATTGTCATTCTCCTTAATGAAACTACTGATTGTTTCTATAATTTGTTCTTTGACCTACTCCTTTTTTGCATGAGATTATTTAGTTTCCAATTAATTTTTGATTTGTCTTTCCATGGACCCTTATTGATGATAATTTTTATTGTACTGTGGTCTGAAAACGATGTATTTATTATTTCTGCTTTTCAGTATTTGGTTGCAAAGGTTTAATGCCCTAATACATGGTCAATTTGTATATATGTGCCATGTACTGCTGAAAGTAAGGTCTGTTTCTTTCTATTCCAATTCAATTTTCTCCAGAGATTTATTAGTTCTAACTTTTGCAAAATTTCATACATTTCCTTTACTTCTTCTATTTTTTGGCTTGGTTTATCTGAAAGGGAGAAATTGAGATCCCTCACTAGTATAGTTTGTCCATTTCTTCCTAAAGCTCATTTAAATTTTGCCTTTAAAAATTTAGAGGCTATACAACCTTTTTTGCAAGATGCAATTTCCTTCCTCATCTCTTTTACTTAGATCTAATTTTTACTTTAGCTTTGTCTGAAATCATGATCCCTACTCCTGCTTTCTTACTTCAGATGATGCACAATAAATTCTGTTCTAGCCCCTTACCTTTACTCTGTGTATCTCCCTGCATCAAATGTGTTTCTTATAAACAACATATTGTAGGATTCTGGTTTTTAATCCACTCTGCTATCTGCTTCCTTTTTATGGGTGAATTCATCCTATTCATATTCACAATTATAATGACCAACTGTATATTCCCCTCCATCTTATCTTTCCCTTTTGATCCTGCTCTTTCTCCTTTCACTGTCCCTCCTCACAAGTGCTTTTAATCACCCCTCCTCACTTACCCACTATCACCCCCTTGGCTTGCTCCCCTCCTACTTTATAGGGTAAGGTAGGATTCTATACCTGAATGAGTCTGGTCATTATTCCCTCTCTGAGCCAGTTACAATGACTGTAAGGTGTTAGCATTGCCTGTCACCACCTTCATCTTCTCCTTTACTGTAATAGGTTTTTGTGTCTCTTTAGACAAGATTATTTACCCCATTTTACCTCTTCCCTTTCTTTCAGTGCAATTCTTTTTTTCATTCCTTGATTTTTTTTTGCATATTACATCATCCTAATCAGCTTATAAGAATTGATACAGGGTAAGGTAAACAGAGTCAAGAAAACAATATACCCAATGATGATAGCAATGCAAACCCAAACAAACAAACAAACAAAGAAATGACAAAGAAATAAGACTAACCATGTGTAGTAATTATAAGGATCAAACATAGGCCTAAAGAAAGATGAGAAAACATCCTTTTTTGTTACAGATGTGGGATACAACAGATGTGGGATGCTGGGTACTCTGTCAGTTACAGTCAGTGCTGCTGGTTCTGCTGAACTATTATAAAAATATTTATCATTACAGAAAACGTGATGGATATTGGGTGGAAATGGATGTATTTGGGGGGAAATGGTAATAAATGAAAAAAACAAGAGGCCAATAAAACTCTTAAAAGGTTATGAAGTGGCAACTTCATGACCAATATTCTTCCTAAAGTAGTCAAGAGCAGTGGAGCAGACAGGCAGCCTGGAAACAGGGTGTGTTAGATCCAGCAAAGCCACTTCTTCTCAAGTGTCTTTACCGATGAAAAGGGAGAGATGACAGCAACCCCCAACGAAGCAGATATGTTAGCATTTCTAATAGGCCACTTATCATTGCCAACAATGGAAACTTGGACTCTTACTACTTGGAGTTCCACAAAGAAGCAGAAACAGCACTAAAGAAGACAAAGACAAAAAGGAAAGCCAGACCAACCAAATATACAAAGGAAGCTGTGCTGGAAGTAACACTCTGAAGAGCGCTAAGGGAATGATTTTAAAAATATATAAGAAAATAAAGATTTGGAAAAAAAACTCAGACTCTATTATGACCATAAAAGGAACTAAGCAGACCTCAATCAACAGCCAGTTACTCACACCATAAAATCTTTATGAGACCCACCCGTCCCCTCTAGGAATATGGAAGGGGAGCAGGTGGGCTCTCTCCAGGACTGGGCCGGAACTCGCTGAGTTCCTGGCTTGGAAGGTACAACATGCCTCTCAGACACCTTCCATGACACCTCTCCCACCCTCCTCTGTGGCTCTGCCATCATTGTCAGAAGAAAAGCAAGTCTGCTCCAAGTCAAGATTTGTCAGAGGGCACAAGGCTGTGCAGATGCTCCTGGTGATGATGGAGGATGCCAGGCTTGAACTGAATCGAAACCTCCTCTACACATTCTATCACTGTGCAGAGAAAATTCGTCTCACGCTCACAGGCCACAAAGGAGAACAACAAGTGGAGGAAGAATGTTCTTCACTTTTTTGAGCATTATGAATTCATCTGACGGTCTGGTGAAGCCTATGAACCCCTCTCAGAATGTTTTTAAGTGCATAAAATAAACCTCATGGGATTACAAAGGAAAACAATTATACTGAAATAAAGATGTATTTTTTTAACCTGATTTTACAGCCTTCCTGAGATCTATCCATGTGGATCATGGCCTTCAGGTTAAAAACCCTGGTTCAGGGGGCGGGGAGGAAGGACAGCTAGAGAGCTGGGTAAATCTGGCCTCAGACATTTTCCAGCTGTGTGACCCTGGGCAAGTCATTTAACCTCCACTGCCTAACACTTACTGCTCTTCTGCTATGGAACTAATACAGAGTATTGATTCTAAGATGGAAGGTAAGGGTTAAACCCTGCAGCCCCGGCTCTAGACAATGACATGCAGTGACATGGGTGGCTGCCTGACATTCCATCTTGGAAAGGAGCAGCAGACAGACAATGATACAGGCTCAGAATCAACTAGGAGGGTTAGAGCAGGCTAGATTGTAATGGGTAAAAGTCCTAAACTGCTTCTTGCCACAAAAATCCAGGCTAAACCCCAACACTTTTCTGGTAATATTAAATTGATATACTTCATGGAACACTATAATCTCTGAAAGTTTGAAATCTGCAGGTCACCAAATGGACAATGGAGACACGCTTATATATTTCTAATAGTGACTCACGTACAATGATATAAAATATATTATCCATAAATATGTATAATTTGAGAAAGTGATAGGCTGGTCACGATGGGAACAAACAGATAATAGATGAATAGCTGGAGTACTGCACTTAGGCAATGAGGTGGCAAAGCAGATGGTGTGCTGGGCCCAATGGCAGGAAGAGCTGAGTTCAAATCCTACCTCAGACAGCCTGGCAAACCATTGGAACTGTTTGCTTATTTCCTCAACGGTAAAATGGGGATAATAACAGCACATACCTCTCAGGGCTGTTGTTATAGTTTACATTATTCTGTTGTTGTGTTTTTAGATCAAATAAGATAATATTTTCAAAGTGCTTAGCACAATGCTTGACAGATAGTAGGCACGTAATAAAATAGTGCACACCTTCCCTCCATTCCCTGAATGCTGTATTATGGGAAGATATGGACCAGATTTGCGTAGGATGAAGGGGTAGCTTTCAATCCATGCTGTAGGAGGGAGAATACGTATTGATCAGATGACAGGGAGTGCGCAGGACAGTGACTCCACGTTTCAGGATGAGGCAGTTTTAGAGGTCTTGCACTCTTTGACAACTCAAATTCTAGAAGGTGGAGGAACCTCCAGAGCTGAGAATAACATGGCCTTGGCTCAATTCAGAGCTTTCCTGCCTCTTTTTCTTCTCAGAATCTCTGGCACTGACCCAGGCAGAAGAGAGATCTATAGGACTGTCTCCCTCCATTTCAAAGCCAGATGACTTCTTAGGAGCTTCCTTAGGTACAGAACTGGGGCCCTGAGGATACTCTATGTGGACCATGAATGCTTTCCTGAACTGTTCACTTTATGTCCCTGGATGTTTTTATTTATGTCTATCAAATAATAATAAAATATAAAATCCAAAATACAGAAGATCCTTCAAAGTAGGGGTTACACCATTCTTTGTTTTAATCTCTAGTGCCCAGTACTGTGTTTAGTAAGTAGTAAAAAAAAATCACTGATTCTTTTAGTGCTGTTTTTGTATGAAAAATATAATCTCTAGCCATGACATTTATAACTTAGAATTCTTTCAAGATGTTTTCAATAAGTCATTTTTATTTGTCCTTTTAAGATATAGGAAACAACCTGGAAAAAAGGCCAATTGTGAATTATTTCATTGACTAATTGTGTAGATTGGCTTCTCATTCCCCAATGCTCACCCATATTCAGAGGCCATTTCTGGCAGGAAGTATATAAGGAATCTCTCACTCTAGAAGGACTTGGCTCAATAGGAGCACTACTTTTGCTGCTGGGGATCCTACCTTTATGTGGATGCCTTCTGATGTATTATTCTTCAAACTTTGAGGCCTGAGCTCTTGACTCCTTTGTTCTTGAGTCTCCTATTCTTGCCTGACTTCCTCCATTTCAGCTTTTATTTGCTACATGATGACTGATGTCTCCTAATTCCCTCTATTAATCAATAAAGGTGGATACTTAGAATATTGTAACTCATTAGGAGTATTTAAGAAAAGATTGGTCTGAAAGGCAAATGAAATCACAGACCATAACCCTTTGGTGGTTCAACCAGTCCAAGATCAGGTCCTATTTCCTCTAGTATTTTGCCCCTCACAGACATAAAAAGACCAGAAGTTTAACATGAGGATTCCCTGTGGACCCTGGCCAGGTCTAGCAAAGGCATACTTACAATTTTAGCTCCTTGTGCTTTATTCTGGCAGAAATCCCTCTGCATGCTGAGATGATGGTGGTGGGTGCTACCACATATTATAACTATCCGGGCTCCCTTGCTGAGTCTTATAGGAGATGCTGGTTTTAGCTGTTATCAAGACAGGTTGAAAAATATACCTTCTCTAAGAGCTTAGCTATCAAAACAATCATGGGCTCAGCTGATTCAGCACCACGGCCAGCACCCTGCTCACTGACCTGACAGCCTGCTTTTTCTTTACTGACCCTCCCCGGACTTGACTAGTAGACCATTTGATTTATAATTCGTGCCTATCTCTCTTCTGGCCAAATTCCAGGCCCTGATTCTTCATTAACATGTTGCTTTACAAGTCCTGGCACAAAAGGCGACCTCATTTAATTTAAATAATGACAAAGACTGGCATTACAAAATTTTAAAACAGGAAAATGCCTTAGACATCATTTAGGTCAAATCTCATAGAAGAAGTTAAACAATTTTTCCAAAGTTACATAGTCTTATTTTTGCAAAGCAGACATTAAAACTCAGGCCTTCTGATTACTAGTATTTTTTTTATTATGCCACAAGTGTGTAGTATTTCATTGAAATTTTAAAGTGTATGAAAAAAAATCCTGAAAATATATGCAGGATTCTAAATACAAGTGCACCTCATGTTATTCTTAATAGATTTATTCATGAAAAACTGTATGGAATTTTTATAAATTGAATTTCACTTTATATGCACTAGGATAGCTTATTATTTAAATGAATCTCAAGATGAATCCTCTTGCAAAGGGAAGAATTTCTTTATAATGAAAATAATACCTTCCTGGGTTATCAATTTCTACATGTTTAGATTTTGGCATAATGGATAGTTTGATATTTGTAAATGTGATTATTATAAGCTGGGTGCACTATATAGGTATTTGGTATAGTATCTTATAGGAAATGAAACTTGGGACTAAATATCTCAAAATAGTACACTACTCTCATATGAAATGCTTTGAGTTAAATTTAGCAATTAGAGCTATTGAAACTGGAATGGGTTGCTTTAAGAAAAGTTGGATTTCCCATCACTAGGGATCTTTGAGGAAAAGCTGCACGCCCATTTATTAGGGATACTGTAGAAGGGCCTCTTGGTCAAGAATGGAGTGGACTGCTTGGCTTCTTAAGTCCCTTCCAATTGTGAGAGTCTGTGATCCTGAATTCCTTGAAAGAACACTTGAAAGTGTTCTAACAGGGCAGCTGGGTAGCTCAATGGATTGAGAGTCAGGCCCAGAGATGGGAGGTCCTAGGTTCAAATATGACTTCAGAAACTTCCTAGGTGTGTGATTCTGGGCAAGGCACTTAACCCCCATTGCCCAGCCCTTACTGCTCTTCTGTCTTAGAATCAATACACAGTATTGGTTCTAAAGTGGAAGGTAAGGGTTAAAAAAAAGTGTTCTTAACCATCAACATATTGTAATGGCTAGAACTTCATGGTTAGAATAGCTAGAATGTTATGACCCCAATTCTAATTTCAGTGGGTCAGCATTTATCATCTGAAACTATCTTAAAGTCACATGATAGGTAAAATAATAATCTTTTTGCTCCTTGGTTTTGTTAAAACATTTTCACTGGTAATTTCAAAGTTTTTGTTCATGCAATTTCAATTTAAAAAAAGTATCAGAATCAAATAAAACATACCATCATCTTCCCAGCAACTGCTGGTACTTCCTTCCTGTTCATGGCTTTCTGGTAACACTGTCTGGTCTGTTGGCAAATCATCTTCTGGCACACTAGCATCACAATCCCCTGCATCAGTAACACTTTCTTCTTCCACAATATGTAGTTTATCCTCATCATCTGAATCCGAATTTGTTTCTACCACATTATTGTAATTTGTAACTGAAACAAAAGAATAAATAACAATCAAAATCTGCCAATAACAATCACAATTTAAATGCAAATGGAAAATACTTCAGGATAAGTATAATATGGTTATTTTTGTAATATATTATTATTATTTTATAGTTAGATAAATGTTAAAAATCTATTTGAATTATACTTGTTTGTAAGACTATTTAAAATTTATTTCTGGCCTGGATTTGTGATTTCTCATGTGTAGGGATCTCACATATACAGGAAACCCCCTCCACTATTGCAATCCTGCTGCACTATATAAGTTAGAGAGATTTGCTTACAGGGATGAGAGGTTAAATGACTTCCTATAGCCACATGTATCAGATTTATCAGAGGTGGAGCTTGAATTCAGGTCCTCCTGACTACAAGGCCAGTCCTTGGATTCACTACAGCAGACTGTGTAAATAGAATTAGCTCGAGCCCATTAATAGTCAAAATTCTACTCAACCCAGGCGTGCTAATGATGTCACTCCCACCTCCCTTAGTGGGGAGGGGAGACCAGTTACCCACACGTGACAATAAGTAACAAATCAAGAATAAGGGGCAGTCCAAATCAATGTAGAACCTGCCATTTGTCCATTTGAATTAGAGGTGGACCACAGGAAGTGATGAAAGACACGATCTCTTTAAGTAAGTTAGTGAACTTCCTGTGGGGCAGTTGCCGTCTCGAACTGGGAGCAGAAGCATCTCCTGAGACCACAGACAGATTACGCTCTATACTGTCACATGGTTAAGTTAGGCTGACCTCCTTGGCCTAGCTGGGCCAATTCTAAACTCTGCCTATCTGGCTGTTGGGCCTTGTGGCTTACAGCTTCATTTATTAAGCTTTATAACCTTCTTCTCTCTCCGTCCAGGCCTTTGGCCTGGACTAGCCTCTTCCTTTTTTCTCTTTATTCCTACTTTTTACCTACCAGACTGTAAATAAACTCTTCAACCCGATGCTGACTTGGGTCTGATTTAATTACGGAATCAACCTGAATTGTTGATTCCTGGCGGCCACATATTTAATATATATCTATAAATATCTAAATTTTCCTTCTTACAAGACTAACCTCTTTTGCAAAAGTATAATAGTTAGTGAAACAATACTAAAAAAAGTGAAACAAGTCAAATCCCTTAATAACAAAGCACTACTATGAAAATAAATTTATCACATCAAAAGTATTTAAAAATCTTCACATGATCCATAGATAATCTAAATTCTAGTTTATAAATGGACCAGTCAACATCTAAAAATGAATTTTTAAAAGTTCATTATTTACCTACTATGTGAAAAAAGCGTTCAGATAGAGTCCCACCCCAGCAGGTGTTTGAACAAATAATTACAACCACTGTTAGGTTTATACAATACAAAGTGAAATATTTAAGTAAATTTTAATATCCCCCAGTTTATTCCAAAATAACTTTTAAGTAGTTGACTAATTTGGTCAAATTTCACAAACAACTAAAAGGTATTAAGGTATGTTCTAAATTCAATTTTTGGCTCAATCTGCTATAGTAAAATAAGGTGAAAACCAATTAGAGTTTTCAAAGGGGCTTAACTCCTGTGATTTTAATGTATTGAATTTTTACGTGGAGACTTATGGACATGGGATTTCACTAAGTTCAAGAGGAGTTCAAGAAATCACCAATGTGTTTACAGTGTAATTCTTCACAGAAAATAACATGTAATATATAACATGGTTCCGGAATCCCAATAGCATGCAAATTATAAAAATAAATTGTTTTGGTGCTTATTTTGAAGAGGGGCAGACCACCCAGCTGTGAGCAGAGCATTTATTACTTGCTAAGAACAGAGCAGGGGAGGAGAGTAGACCAGTAAAAGAAAAGAGGAGAGATTTTGGCCTCCCTCTGCTCTCACTGTTAACAGGCAGCAGAAATTGCTCTCTTACCATTCTTGCCAAAAGTAGTTCAACTAAACTCTTAAAATACCCACTAAGTAAAATACAACAAAATCAGCACTGCGCAAGAAAGAAAAGGAGATAGTGAGAAAAAAGAAGTGTGTGCAAAAAGGCTCAAGGAAATGGCTGCTTAAAGGATTGTGATCTCAGAAATGCTAAGAAAACCCTTTGGTCCATTTTAAAATAAGGTTGGCCCTGATATTGGACCCATCACTTTGAATGAACAAAAACCCACTTTTTAGGGGTCAGGGGAGGGCATTCTATCACTTTCTCTTTCCTATGATCATTTACCCACTTTAATAGCGCATTCATATAATTCAATGCAAAACAGGAAGACAGTGCATTCAGGATACTGCTTTGTTCATAGAATTTAGTGACACCATTGAATAATTGTGAACAAACCAATGACTAGTCAGTAAGTCCAGATGACCCAACTAAAGTGTTATTTAGACTTTCCATTTATGTCACTGCTGACTTGTCAAAACGTCCAAGTTTAAAAGTTAAAAACAATTTAGAAAATTAAATTATTCAGATCATATCCTTGATTTTTTAAAAACTAGGTCTAACAGCATTTGTTGTGTGTAAACGTGATCTCTATTCTACCCTCATTTGTCTTTATTGTAAGTAGATGCCTCTTTCTTCCTTAGCCCTTCTGTTTGCTTTTTCCTGTCATTACCTAGATCAGTGATGACAAACCATTTAGAGACAGAGTGCCAGGCCCCACCCTGCCCCACCCCCAGACCATGCGCTGTGCCCTTCCCTCCCCCTTGCCCCACCCAGGGGGGAGGAAGTACTCCCATTGGCCTGCTCAGTAGAGGGGTGGAGGAAGTGTAGAGAGGGGGAGGGGAGTGGCCAGAGTACTCTGCTGCCTGTGAGCCACCCATTATGTGCTCCCTACTGTGTGCTCCCATTGGGCTGCTGAGCAGAGGGGTGGGGAGGTGCAGTGGAGAGGGGGAAGGAGCGGCTCCACCTGAGTCCCTCTGCCTTTCTAGTAATGAACTGGGCAGGGGGTGGGGCGGCCAAGTATGCACAGAGAGTGCTCTGTGTGCCATCTCTGGCACCCGTGCCATAGGCTCACCATCACTAATCTAGAGAATATTAGCAAAGTAGAATAGCATTAAATACTCATTCCACTCCCATAAACCATCCAGCTGGCACAGTGGGCCCGAAAATATTTTTGCTCTCCTCTATTTCACCTTGTTCTTGGGAAGAACTGGTGTGGATGGGGAGGGGAGGGGAGTGTGGCTGGGGTGGAAGGAACAAGCATTTATAGAGCATCTTCTAAGGGCCAGGCATTGGGCTAAGTGATTTTTGCTGTTATTATACCCATTTTACATTTGAGGAAAGAAGTAAACAGAGATTTAATAACTGCTCAGTCATGATGCTAATGTAGGAGACAGGATCCAAGGTCCAAGGTCAGAAAATGATTGATAACATCTTATACTGATAAGAGAGACACTGGGATGTCCTCAGAGGCAGGCATATTGAGGGAAGAGAAGAAAGGTAAAAGGTGAGAAATTAAAATATAAAAGTTTGAACCCCTCTCTCTAGGTTGAATGTCTTTGAACCTCTAGATCTTATGCTAGTAAGGATGAGAATTTGCTATACAACAAATGCTATATTTTAGCCCCATTATGACCAACCATACCTTAGATTCATCTACCTGCTATCAGTAGACAGCATTCAATCCTCATTCCCAGACACTTTTCTGTATGCATCGACTTAATTAAGAGATCTTAAAGTCTCATAATTTTTATTTGCTCAAAATTATAAGTTACTACTCTGATAAAAATCATATCAATTCTTTTATTGGCATGTGCTTTAAAATTAATGTTAAAATGGAAGCTTATTAATGTTTAATGGTTATGTACACATGGCATATGTATATATAACTATTTATGCCTCTCTATGCCCATTCATACATATTACTGAAATATGGACCTGTTTAGAAAGTCTGGATTTTGTTCATTGAGAATTTGCCTTCTTATCTTTAGTGAGCTAGCTGACACTCTGTAATTGATTTATCCATTAGGTGTCACAGGGAAGACTCATAATACTGTCTATTTGCAGATGCCAAAGAATAGAAATGCTAAATATTTTAATTTATGAACATTTGTAAGACATAAAAGTGCTTTATACTTTTTACTACCTGCCCCTTACAACAACCTTGTTGTAACTTTGACATTAAAATCTATATTTTACAGATGAGAAATCTGAAAAACCTTTGCAAGGTCACACTGATCTTAAGACAAACCCCAAAGTAGAATTCTTTAATGAGTTTAAGGTATTTCTTAATTCAGTGAATTAATATTTTTTGTTTACAGATTCCTAAATAATAATATTGTTCTTTCTGTGAGATATAGTGAAAAACCCATTCTAAGAAATTGCCTCTAGAAATACCATCTAGCTAGGAGAACTATCTCCTTTCACAGCCCCCGAACACTACATACAGGGATTGCTTAGGTCTATTCAAGTTAGGGAAAAGCAGATTTTTGGCTTGAGTTCCTTGGATAATTTTATAGACTTCAGATGACCATTTAGTCAACATTATTTAGCCAAAAGTGTTTAGTCATTAGTAGTGACATAATGGGTAGAGAGCTAATCCCAGAGTTAATGAATCATGCTTCCTAGGAATCCTTGCTGGGTGATACTGGGGCAAAGTCTCATCATCCTGGGTCTCTCTCTGAGATTCAAGGTTGCAGGGCAATTGCTTTATTGGTAGAGAGAAATGGGAGCTTCCTTAGCTAGGAGCTCCCCTCACCAATAAAATCAGGTTAAAAAAACTTAGTCCTGGGGGCAGCTGGGTAGCTCAGTGGATTGAGAGTCAGGCCTAGAGACCAGAGGTCCTAGGTTCAAATCCGGCCTCAGACACTTCCCAGCTGTGTGACCCTGGGCAAGTCACTTGACCCCCATTGCCCACCCTTACCAATCTTCCACCTATGAGACAATACACAGAAGTTAAGGGTTTAAACAAAAAAAAAATTATAAAAAAAAATTAAAAAAAAAAAACTTAGTCCAACTGTGACATAGCATTGTTCTAGGAATGAGGATACTTAGGTATAATCTTTGTATTTTAGGAGGTCTGCAATCTAAAGCAGATAGTCTAAGTTTCAGGTAACAAATGAAGAAATAACACTAAAAATAAGTACTACTTATAACAGTTACATAAAACACTTAAAAAACCAAATAAAAACCAAAACATAAGTCTTTTTATGAAAGAAATCTCATCATTTTAACACATAAAATATCCAATATAAATGTTTTCTAAATGACAAGTTAATTTTTTAAAATATTGTTTAAAAAATGAAGTTAGCAGGAAATATTTACCATGGTAAATAATTTTAATTTTAAAAAGCAATATGGACAAATGGAATATTAATCAAGTTGCTGGAGAAAAACGAAGTTAAAGCTGAATATATTCCGAAAACAGAAAAAGTTGCCAAAAAAAGTATAGGAAGTCCCCCTAATTAAACAAATACAAGAAAATAAAAAAGATCAGCAAGAGTGTATTCATTAACAGCCTACTATGTGCTACTACAAATGAAACAATGTCCACAAGCTATAGGGTCCTATTTATGGGTTTTCTTTTTCTCTAGTGGCATAAAATTAATTACGAACATATTAAGCAGATTTGAAATGGGCCCAAATCACCACCTTAGTTTGTTCAGATAGTCTTCCACGCTTCTTAAATTACTTATGTACAATTTAATTTGCAAAAATGTGAATGTTGCTTTAAAAGCTGAATTTGCCTGATGCTCAAATTTCATCAGTCCCCTCTCTGTCCCTCTGACTCCAGTCAGGAGCAGGACCCGGGCTCCAGGCCTCTTTTTTTTTTTTTTTAAACCCTTAACTTCTGTGTATTGGCTCCTAGGTGGAAGAGTGATAAGGGTGGGCAATGGGGGTCAAGTGACTTGCCCAGGGTCACACAGCTGGGAAGTGTCTGAGGCCAGATTTGAACCTAGGACCTCCTGTCTCTAGGCCTGACTCTCAATCCACTGAGCTACCCTCCAGGCCTCTTTTAAAGGAAGGGGCTCAGGTCAGTCTTCTCCCACATTTCCCACCAGCTAAGCTGCTTTCTTACTTCTTTGGTGTTTCTCTATCATGCCCTCTTGCTGAGGTCCTTCTCCCAACCTCTTCAAGAAGAAGTGGTCTTCCTTGATTAGCTTGGGACTGTGTTTTTAACTTATATTTGTGTCTCCAGTGCTTAGCACAGTGCATGGCACATATGAGGTATTTAATACATGTTTATGGTCTTACAGACTGAGCATTCATTCCCCATCACCAATTATAGCAAAAAAAATCTTGAGGGAATTGAATTTGATATTTATTTTATTCTCTGCTTTCCTCCAATATAATACATGATTTCACAAATAATATAAAATAAGAGATTCAAGAATTGTAGTCCTAGGTGAGGAAAATTTCCATTGGAATGAGATAAATGTAGAGTAGAAAATAGTAATAGCCAAAAATTATACCACTTTTAGGTTTGCAGAGTATTTTACATATATTACTAACTTAATATTAGGAAATAAACCTATTTAAATGAAAAGAAGAAACTTGGGATGCATTTTGTATGACAAACTACTCATTTTCTATAGCTTCATAAGCCTACTCCAAGTGGGTGAAATGCCTTTACATTCTATAAAAATAGACATAGTAGCATCTCTGAGCTCTGGATGAATTGGGGTTTGGTAGAGGAAGATATGGAAAAAATAGTTAAATTTGGAAACAAATTAAGTCAAAATTATTATTAACTTACTTAAATAAGTTAAATTTGATACATTTAGATACAAATGCTCCTCTAGATACAAAATCAGAGCAAAAATCAATGGAACAAAATCAAGAATAGTTTATATAAATCAAGAAGATTCTCTATATGACAAGAGCTTTTGAGAAAATTCTAAAGATGTCTGGAAGAAAATGGGTTTAGACCAGAATCATCTTCTTATGTTATTTTAGCTAATACTCCATTCGCCCACATTGCTTTTGAAATTGATATTGTGTACCATGACATATGTTGCTTGCTAACTTATCATTCATGATAGGTTCTGAATTGCTAAATGACAACTATAAAATGCTAAAATTTTTAAAAATTGAGAATGGAAGGCAATACTTTTCACTAATGCTAGGGAAGGAAGCAAGATAGAACCCAGAATAAAAAATGTTAATTATGTTTACATAATTTTATTAATTAAAATGTTTTTAAGAATAAAATTAAAAATGTTAATATGGGAAACTGTCAACTGAGAAACATATCTTTGCATCAAATATATTGATAAAAATTGCTATACAAGATTTATAGGCTGTCCCATAAGTCTTGGTGTAGTGTTAAGCTTTGATAATGAGAAGTATAAATTCTATAAACTTATGAAAAACAATATTTTTAATTACTTACTTAAAATTTCAAAATATTGCTTTGTTTCTCATTAAAGTTCATCTAACTGTTTAATTGATTTGTGAACTTTGTAAAAACATTCATTAGTTATTTTTCAGTGACTTAAAGAACTGCATGTATAATCCTAGACTCCAAAGAATGAAGTTTTAATGCTTACATAATGGTCTTGATATGAGTCTACAAGAAAAAAAAAAGTTTAAGAGAGATAAATCAGATGATTGGGTGGCCAATCAAGAGAATCTCTTCTTCAGATCTTCTGGCTTAAGGAAGGACTACCCAGAAACTATTTTGCATACCACAGATAATGATAGGGTGTCCTATCTTGCTAAAATTAAAACTTTATTAAGCAAAATTCACAAAAATTTAAGTAACTCTACTTAAAATTTTATTTTTTTCCTGAGCTTATAGAATTTTTATGCCTGGAGTTATTAAAGCTTAAAACTGTACTGCAACTTTTGGGACACCATTTGTAGGGAATTAGTACAAATAGATGATCCAGAGTCATTTCCCAAGAAATAATTTTTTACAAAAAAAATTCTCCAGTTTAAAGTGCTTTTCTCTTTTAAAATATTATCTTATTTTTGTAGCTTACTTATTTCTGAATATAATCCCTCCCTCAAGCCTAAGTTAAAGCCTAACCTTTTAACAAGGATTTTAGAGAAAAGGTCAGCAAACTTAGCCAATACATCAACCATGTCTGACAATGCAATATGCCCATTCTCCTACCTCTGCAGAGAAGAAAGGAAGACATATTTTCTCAACTTTTCTCTTCAGCTATTTAGCCATCATAATCAAGCTAAATTTCATTTTAAATTTCATTTTTTGAACTAATTTTCAAAGTAATTATAAAATAATGACAACAGTACTGCTTCATATCACTAATAAAAGAAATGCAAATTAAAACTTTGAGGGCTTCATCATGTACCCAGCAAAATGGCAGAGTTGGCAAAAGCTAGAAATAATCCATGTTTGAAGTACTATTGGAAAACAAATTAGCCAATGCTATGAATTGGTTCAACTATTCTGGAAACCAATTCGTAATCATGCCAGAAAAGTCACTAAAATGTTCAGAGCCCAGAGATCCTACAATACTGGGCATATATCTCTGGGATGTCAGTGACAGTAAGGAAGGCCAAAATATTACTATTACCAAGATATTCCTAACACTTTTTGTGGTGACAAAAAGCTGGAAATAAAGTAGGTACCTTTGAATTGGGGAATGGCTGAACAAATTATAATATATGGATGTTACAAATAAAGTATATGACTTTTAATGAATATGAGGAATTCAGAAATACATGGGGAAAGCTGGTATATACTGATGCTAGGAAGCATATGGAACTAAGATAACTACATACATAGTGATTATAATAGTAGAAATAAACAGAACATTAAAAATAATATGTATTATTGGGCCCTAATGAGAAAAATACCTCTCCCTTTTAGGACAGGTAGAAAATTATAGGTACAAAGCTACATACATTATTAGAGGAGATCACTTTCAATGAGATGATGCTTAACTTTTTTTTATTACAAGTTCAATAAGTAGACAGGGCTGTACCTAGAAATTGCTGTGGTATCAAAACAAAAGAAATAAATATGTGCTTTAATTAAAATGGAAAATTACAAGGCCTTAAATAAATGAGAACAAGCATATTTGTCTACAGTATTTAAAAAATCAACAGAAACTACACTTAGGGGAACTGAGTTTTGTAACTTGGAAACTGAGTGAATTTAAAGTAATCTATCTTAAAGTTCTTCACTTTTCTACTTTGCTTTTCCAACTAGATCTCACAAATCAAAAACTTTCTTAATTAAGGCATAAGATTCTTAGGGCAAGAGCCATATTTCTTATGTTTATATCCCCCTAAAATGCCTAACACACAAATACTTGAAGATTCAATCAAAAGAGTGATTTTTTTTGGCCAGATTAAAAAAAAGTAGAAAAGTGATTTTGGGGGGGGGTGAAGGGGTGACAGAGGCAAGAGTGAGAGGAGGATGCCCAAAATGTTGTCTATTCAATTTGTGAAGGGATATGTTTTCATAAACCTCTTTTCTAGTCAACCTTACTTGAAAATGCTCTCCTAGGCTCTCCACATTTCCTCTGTAAGCCTCCCTATTTATAGCTTTCTAATGCTGGCATCTGACAACAGGCTACATATAGCATTAGTGTAGAAAGGATTTCAGGTCACATTGGTTTTTTGAGCCAAACAAAAGGTAGAAACACAAGTGACAGTGTCGATTTCAAATACAAGGGCAATTATGTATGATGGCTTTTATATAAGGGATCTCATATTTAAAAATGCTCCCTCATGGTTGATCTCATTAAAATTGCAGTAAAGCTTATTTCAAGAGTAGGGGAAAAGCCATTTCAGCCATTTTCTTCTTTGATCTAACTGAATATCAATTCTTTCTCACATTTTCATTTCATAATTGATTGTTCTTTGTTACGGAAGTAAAGAAGATATTACAAAGTTTTAAAATAACTTGAAGACAATATTTTGAAATGTAAACAGGTGGGGAGAAACTCTCCAGTTTTTAAATTGATCAAGGTGAAAAACAATAAAACTACAAGAATATCATCTTTGGAAGCTGTGGTTACTCTTTCTGACAACTGAATATTTAGTAAAATACTGCTTTAGTACACACACCAAATCAAAATCAGGGCTTCCAAATTATTTCCTTTTTAGCATATTTGGAAATGTTAAATTTGTTATTCAGTGGTAGGAGCTGATATATATGCTAAAGAAAAACAGTTGGGGTTAGTACTGGTGAAGAGAATGTCTAGGATGATTAGTCTTTGAAAAAGAGTATGAGTAACAGGGAAGAAATGGACTAGGCTAGAAAGGCTGGAGGACTGACACAGATGGAAGAGGCAGAGAGGAAGTGAAACAGAGTAGCAGCTGCATAAGTAAGTTCTGCAGGGCAAAAGAGGGAGGCCTGCCAAACTCAAAATGTGTAAGCTGCTGTGAATTCTGGCTGGCCAAGAATGAGGCAGTGATTGCTCCTTGAAAAGGACAGGCAAGGAGCTTCCTGGGGTGGAGCCAAGATAGAGGAGTAACTAGAGCAGCAGCTCCCTGTCACCACCAGAATCCTCTCCGACCAAGATTAAAATATCACCACAAAATGAATATAGGAGTGAAAGGACCAACAAGGAAACAGAGTGAAACAACTTTCAAGAAAATAAAAACCAAAAGGGGTGAGAGGAGAGCAGAGTCAGCAAGAGGCTGTAGCAAGTAGTGAAGAGCAAGCCAAGAGCACTGCCCGCTACCACCCTGCCCCAATCTATTGTCCCAGGTTCAGAACTTAAGACCAAGACAACATTCAGATCTTGAGATCCTGCTGGGGCAAATGGTAGTACAGGCTAACTCACACCCCTTGAAATTTCAAACTTGTGGAGAAGTCTGGAGTCCCAGCCCACAGCAGTCTGGGCTGAAGAACCCAAGGACCCAAAGCAAAGTCTGGGCTTGGGATGAGGACATAATCCACAGTTTGGGGTGAGGACACAGTTCTCAGGGGGAGCTCCCCCCTTTTTTGTCCAAAATTAAGGGTGGAGCTCCAGGACAGGGCAATCAACTGTCTGCCTGATTGGATCAAGTACACAATGAGACCAAAAACTTTGAGTCTAAGCCCCTGACAAGTTCAGAGTGAGATCAAAATCTTACAGCCAACCAGAGGAAAGTCTTTAAGCTATCAGTATTTCAAGGGTCAATTGACTCAGTAGGGGTAGGGGGCTCTCAGAGCTCTCAGTCCTCAGACCATCTGATAAAATAAGCTGAGAATAACATCAAGGAAAGATTGAGCATACCCCAACTTCCCATAAATAGAACCTACCTGTAATTAGATAGGAAAAATGAGCAAAGAACAAAAAAAAAAGCACCTAACTCAAAAGAATTCTGATGGACACAAAGAGAAAGAGTACAGACATAGAAGGGGACAGTGAAAGCAAAGGAAACACATGCAGAGTCCAAAACAAAAATATGGATTAGACACAGAGTCTGGAAGAGCTCAAAAAAGACTTCAAAAACCAGTTAATAAGAAGGTGAGGAAAAGTGAGGAAGAGAAATTAAAGTGATGTAAGAAGAAATGGGCTAATTGAAAAAGGAGAACCAAAAACTGACAGAGAAAAATCAGGTCTTAAAAATTAGAAATGGCCATCTATAAACTAATGATTTTCATGAGAAGAGAATCAAAGGAATCAAAAAGACAGGCAAAGTCTGTGAAGATATAGGACTTTTTTCTTTCATTTTATTGCATTTATTCCAAGGAATAGTGTTTGATTAGGTTCCCCTGGTGTTCATCTAACCCTAACCAGCTCTTTCTCAAAACCCTTTAGTTCTGCATGGACCCTGGAGGTATCTGTTCTTCTCAAGGAGCTTTCTCTTTTGTAGTGTTCTCTTCTCTACTGCTAAGTGTCTGCTGATCACTGTCTATTTTGGCCTTTTTTCTTTCCCTTGTCATGATTTTCTTTCTTATTTGTTTGTACATCTTAAGAATTCCTAAGTAAAGGTCGCCTTCCTTTTCATTTTCAGTGAGTCATGCTATAATCTTAAATGCTCATAAACAGTTGGGAGCTACCTTGAGTCTATGGCTCCTTTTAGCTTTTCCTGTGGCTGCTTGGACCTCTTTCCAAATTTGGACCCATTCTAGATTCTTTTTTAAATTAAAAAAATTTTTTTTTAAACGCTTACCTTCCGTCTTGGAGTAAATACTGTGTATTGGCTCCAAGGCAGAAGAATGGTAAGGGTAGGCAATGGGGGTCAAGTGACTTGCCCAGGGTCACACAGCTGGGAAGTGTCTAAGGCCAAATTTGAACCTAGGACCTCCTGTCTCTAGGCCTGGTTCTCAATCCACTGAGCAACCCAGCTGCCCCCCCATCCTAGATTCTTAAGAATTCTAAAGGCATCTCAATGCATTTTTCTCTCTGACTCTCCCTCCCTCCCTTTTCTCTCCCCCCTTCTCAAAATCAACCAGACAACTCATGGGGATGTGGAGGTATTAGGAGCCAGTTTCTTTATAATAAATTACCTCATATGATTTATATTTTTGATAGGTATACAATTTAATTAATTGTACAAAACTGATCAAGGGAACATGATGAATTTTGATGGAGTCAAGGAGAAGTGAGTCTTTGGAATTCTGTTGCACTTTTCTAATAGAGGGGTTATGGATGTACTGAATGGTATTTTGTTGAGGGGATACAGTACAATTCTGGAACTGATTTGATTGGTTTGGGTTCTACTTCCAAGCTCTGGATCACCTTTTTATTGGGAAGGGATAAAAATTGGTCCTTTAGAAGATTCTGAAAACGTTGAACACAGGCTAGAGAAATCTAGATCTGAGAGTGGATTGTGTTCTGGGGCAGAAAAAGTCTGTGTTTTCACACAGGTTCATTTTTGTGGCCTCTTAGGGAGCCTTAGAGAACATGTTGCTATTTCATATCCTCTCACTAATGCTATCCAAGAAGAAGAGAGCAGAAGGGCAGGAAGGGGGAGGAGAAGGGGGAGAGGGAGAGAGACAGAGACAGAGACAGAACTTATTGACATGCCTTTAGAATTTATTTTATTTCATTTTTTTTAGAAAAAAATTTCCCATGGTTACATGACTCATGTTCTTACTCTTCCCTCCATCCCCCCAACCTGCCCCCCCGCAGTTGACACACATTTCCATTGGTTTCTTCATGTGTCATCAATCAATACCTATTTCCATATTATTGATAATTGCACTAGGGTGGTCGTTTAGTGTCTATATCCCAAATCATGGGATATAGATATCAACCCATATGTTCAAGCAGTTGTTTTTCTTCTGTGTTTCCGCTCATCATCATCATCATCACATTCTTCCTCTGAATGTGCATAGTGTTCTTTTCCATAAATTCCTCAGCCTTGCTCTGGATTCTTGCATTGCTGCTAGTTGAGAAGTCCCTTATGTTCAATTGTACCACAGTGTATTAGTCCCTGTGTACAAAGTTCTTCTGGCTCTGCTCCTTTCACGCTGCATCAATTCCTGGAGGTCTTTCCAGTTCACATGGAATTCCTCCAGTTTATTATTCCTTTGAGCACAATACTATTCCATCACAATAGTACTCCAACACAATTTGTTCAGCCATTGAAGGGCATACCCTTATTTTCCAGTTTTTTGTCACCACAAAGAGCGCAGCTATAAATATTTTTGTTTAGAATTCTTTAGAATCTAGGATGGATCCAAATTTGGAAAGGGGTCCTCCAAAATTTTTTTGCCAAAGAATAGCCTCAAGCAGCCACTGAAAAAGCTGAGAAACATAGACCCAAGGTAGCTCCTAACTGTTTATGAGCATTTGAGATTAAAGTGTGACTCAATGAATGAGTTGACTTGTTGTCTAAAATGAAGCCAATATAAGGAATGATGAACTGGTGAATTTTTATAATAACTGGAAAAACCTCCATGAACTGATGCACAGTGAAATAAGCAGAACCAGGAGAACATTACATAAAATCTGAAACATTGTGGGATGATCAAAAGTAATTGACTTTGCTATTAATAGCAATGCAGTGATCCAGGACAATCATGAGTGACTTAAGAGAAAGAATGCTATTCACATCCACATCTAGAAAAAGAATGGTGGGAGTAGAAATGTAAAAGAAAACATGTGATTTATCACTTGTTGATATGGGTATATAATTTGGGGTTTTGGTTTTAAAGGATTACTCTTTTACAAAAATGAACAATATGGACATGGGTTCAAGTGATTCTCTCTATGTATAACCCAGTGGAATTGTTTGTCAGCTCCAGGAGGGGGGCGGGATGAGGGGAGGGAGAAAACATGAATCATGTAACCATGGAAAACTTTAAAAATAATAATAAATAATAATATAAAAAATAAAATAAAAAAATAAAAAATAAAAGGAAGTCAATCTTTTCTTAGGAACTCTACAATGTAAAAATGAATAAGAAAGAAAATCATGAAAAGGAAAAGAAAAAAAAGCCAAAGTAGACATAATGATCAGCAGACACTTAGTAATAAAATTTCTAAAGCAAAAAGCTACTAATTATTTTCAGATTCAGTGGGAAAAGAGTTGAATCTCTTGCAATTCTAAATTCATTTCCCTCCTGAGAGGCATTGAAACTTTAGGCTGGCACTATAAGTTTGGAGGACTTTATAGGTAGGTCCTTGGGAAAAGGTAGGACTGACACTTTGAGTTTTCTGAATTCTGTCTTTGGAATTCCAATCTGAATTGTTACTTTTGGTGTTTATATGGAACTTGAGGTTGTTTTATTCACATTTTGGGAAACTTATATTGCAGAAATAGGGATAGCCAGTACAAAAAGGCATAAAGTGGGGAAATGGGAGTGCCTTGTATAAAGAAAAAACTATATCTGAGGTCTGAAGAGGTAACTCTGAATGGGGATGAAATGGAGAGAGTTAAGATTTTGGGGCTATTCCCAGGATTGAATTTGGTCCATTTAAGCTCAGAGCCTGGGGCTATATAGTAGGGTATGGGAAACCTAATATTTTAGTGGAAAACTACAGCCAAATGTAAATGTTCTCATGAAACCCCCATTGGTATCCTAGTCTAGTGAATACCATGGTTCTGTAGGAAATTCTGCAACAGACAATCTAAAACCCAACACAGGATATAATGTTAGCTGCTACAGTAACTTAGCAAACAGACAAGCTTGAAGGCATACAATGTCACTGTTTCTACTGCCAGAGAACAGAATAAAAACTAGAGATCTCCAAAAGTATAACAGATATACCTTCAAAAGTCTAGAGGCTGGGTTGCCCAATACCACATTTGTATATTCTAGTTCCAACTTTCGGCTGAAAAAATACACTATCTGCTGGTTATCTAGGTAGTGACACATTCTCAACTCAACTGCTACAGTTCATTATCAGTTCTAAAGATTTCATTAAAATTATAGAACACTACAAACCCAGGGAAAAATGTGACACTGAAAAAAAAGTGTTATCATCATCTTTATTTCAGTAGGAAAACTATATCCCATTGATCATATTCTTACTATACAGAATATCAGAATATTTGACTCAATAGTGCTATTGAAACTATAAAAGCTATTGGCTATTCAAACTATAGTTTTTGTACCTCTAGGTATTCTATGATTCTGACACTTTAGACCCCTAAGGATAGCAAAATTCACCACAAAAACAACATCCTTAGGAAATTACAATAATTCTTACCATAATTCAAAATAAAAAGTACTGTTTTTCTCAAAATAGCAGTAGCAAAACCAAAATGCAACATTACTGTATTCACTATATATTCTATACATCCTTTAAAGTATATTCACATAAACTGCACTAATTATGGCCCCATGCTGTTAAACATGTGTTTCTCAGGTAATTAACGCAAAAACGATTTTAGTAAAAAATCAGGTGAATACAGTTCAACAAAAGAACAATACAACATTGAACCAAATATAATTATATTTGGTTCTTATAATCTTACATTAAATCTTACATTATAATCTCACATTGAATCATTACGATATAGGCATGGAAGTTCAGATGTTTTAAAATAATATGATTGCATAGTGAATCAGTAGAAACTGTAGCTCTGAGCTCTGTGATAGACCTAGGATATATGCAAGTTTCCTTCAGGTGTCAATAGCATCAAATGTTATCCAAGATTACAAGTAAAGGACATTTCTTTATACTGACATACAGAACATAATTTTCCTGTTATTAGGACTAAATTAATAAAGATCTAATTGCACTTTGTCCATTCCCACCTGAATCCCCAAACCTGGAGATGGACCATGTCTAGGGATCAAAGACTGGGGTGAGAACATCTCTGAACATGCACCTTGATTGTTCTCTATAATCAGGAAAAGAACCATGGAGGAAAAACTAATGATCCTGAAATCCTGTGTAGGCAATGAAATAATCTGAGGTAGAATTACTCCATCATAAAAGTAACTTTAAATATTAAATTCTAAAGGAAATGAATGCTATACAACTGTCTTTTCTTTTTTGAAGAAATAATTTACACGGAGTATTGTATTTAAGGTTTTTAATTCAGTCAGTAAATTAGGGAACTATTCTAGATAGTAAACAATATAAGAAAGTGAAGAGTAGGGCAGTAGTGACAGACAGAATGTGATTCCTGAAGACAGCATACTGACTTAGAAAAGTAACCTCATCTATGTTGTATTGCATTTTTATTTTGTTACATATTAACTAGTTACTTTTTAGTCTGATTGGGGTGGCACTTGGGAGTTTGGTGAGTTTGACATATCTGGAATAGGGCATCAATGTGGGAAAAGTGCACGTGAAATAGGAAGATAAAGTCATTAGAAAATTCCTTGGCCAGAGTAACCCAATTGCTTGGTTTTCCCTAACAAAAATGCTTCACTTAAAGTACTAAAACCACATATCCAACTGTTTCTAGATATTGCTCCCTATTCTTTCTACCACAATGCAACAAACCTAATTGGGTACACTAATTTCATCTCCTCAAATCATCACTTGATTTCCTTATTTCAGCTGATGACATAATTCCCAGAATCAAAGCATCTCACAGTTGAAAGAACTCCCACAGATCATTTAGGCTAGGAAGAACCACTACTAGACTATAGGTTCTTTATCCATTTTTTGTATTGTAGCTCCCTTTGATAATCTGGTAAAGTAAATGGCTCCCTTTTCAGAACAATAGTTTCTAATGCATAAAATAAAATATATAAGATTACAAAAGAAAACAATTATATGGAATGAAATTATCAAAATACATATTATATAGAGGACATATTCATATACACATATATAGCTTATGTGTCACACATTTCACTATATCCAGATAGTTATAAAGTTCATTCATAGGTTCACTTTCAAGCTCAGAGTATCTCCTGAAGTGGTTATTCAGCTTTGGCTTGAAGACTTTTGGTGATGGAAAACTTGACTATTTCCAGAGATAGCCCACTAGGAAGTGTTTTCTTACATATACTTCTATGCACTTTGGTGTCACGAAGAATAAATCTCAACTTTTCTTAGGATAACCTTTTCAATAATTGAAGATGGCAAGCAAACCCCCAATAAGAATTCGTTAAGCTTAACACACCACTTTCTTTCCGCCATTGCTTTAAAGATGGCCGCCCCACCTGCCCACTCAGTCAGCCTGCAAGCCAGCTCCCATAGCTATTTCAAGTTCTGGGGACAGTTTGTTCAATCTGTCTCTACTACCTGCTCCTGACTATTTTACCACCTTTTCACAAGCTTCTAACTGGTTTCCTGCTTTTAATTTCTCCCACCACAATGCCTTTGTATGCTATTAGCAGATTAAACAACACTGCTTTGACTGGGCAAAAAAAATCAGTTGCCAGCCTCTTAGAGATCTTTCTCCATGTCCTTCCATAATCTGACCTGGATTTTACTGACTCTGTGCCTTACATGTTGCTCTGCATCCCCAGAATGTCGTTCTTCCCCATCTCTACCTTTGGGAATTTTACCCATCCTTTAAGGTGTAACTTTAAGACCATTTCTGCCAAGGTAAACTTCTTGACCCATGGTGAAAGTTGATTTCTCTTTTCCTTTATTTTGTACTGTCTAGCATTATTAGTATTGACCTAGGTCTTGTTTTCCCCACAAAGATGTATGCTCCTTGAAGAATCATGCCTCATTCATTATCTCCCATAGTGCCAATGTAGGGCTGTATCTAGCTCATAGAAGATGTTTAATTAGTATCTGTTGAACGAATGATGACAGCAGCAACTCAAGCAACCCACTAACTTCTTTAGTGGTTAGGTGTATGTGGCAGCAGGAAATGGGGGAAGGGAAGAGTTCCTTCCAGGTAAAAAAAAATTAATCTATATATAGAATTTTTTAATATTAAAGTTTACAAAATGAAAAAAGAACCACCAATGGAATTCATTTTGGCAAGGTTATCACAACAAAAGGTACATATATAAAAGTTTTTTTTAATTTTAATTTGTTTTTAAAACCCTTACTTTCCATCTTGGAGTCAATACTGTGTATTGGCTCCAAGGCAGAAGAATGGTAAGGGTAGGCAATGGGGGTCAAGTGACTTGCCCAGGGTCACACAGCTAGGAAGTGTCTGAGGCCAGATTTGAACCTAGGACCTCCCATCTCTAGGCCTGGATTTCTATCCACTGAGCTACCCAGCTGCCCCCCATATATAAAAGTTTAAAAGGAAAATGGATTCAAAAAAATTCTCTAAGCTACCAACATTATTGGTATTAAGAGACTTTACTAAAATTCTGAAATTGCTATTTGAGGACATTATGGGGTCTACGGACATAGAAACAATGTGGGACAGGGAAGACTGTGTAATGTTACAGAAAATACTGAAATGCATAAAATCTAAAAGTATTTGGAAGAAATATTTTTACTAGATTATATTTAGTGGTAAATGACAAATATTTAGTATATACTGTTTTTTCATACCTTAAGAAAACCTGAAAACTAAAAATCTAGATTAATATACATAAAAGAGAATTTAAGAAACTATCTATAAAAAAGAAACTTATTTTGGTAACATAATCATACACATAATATTTGTCTTCATGTTCTCTTAAATAATTAGTTCATTGATACATGGGAAATATAATTCAGCTTACAAAAGTAGACTTGACTTATAGGAACACATCTCATATGTTTATATTTCCTGCATGACCACATCCTAATGAAAAGGAAAGATTATCTAGAAGGGTGCTAGGAGGTAGAGATATAGAGTGTGAATAATCCAGAAATAACTAAAAATTGCTTCTGCTTCTTAGTACTTTAAAACAGTTATAGATCTACTAGGACCAGAAAGAATGTGGGAATAGTTTCATTTTGTGGTTGAGATAAAAGCAGACAGATCCTTGAAAAAGGAAGAGTTGGGTAGGCCTGCCTGACAACACAACACAGCAGTGCTAAGCACTGAGGCTGAGTCCCTATGGAGGAGGACCTGAGAGGGAGCCCAGGTCCCAGCCTCTCTTTCTGGATGCCTCCCTGGTCAGGGCTCCTCAGAGGCCATGACAGGCCCCAGGTCCTCTGGGGCAGTTCTCCTGAAGGTACATCAGCACCTTTTCTGTAACCAATGAGGGGGTGCCAGAGGCAGGGCCTGGCCCAGGGTCTTCTGTTTCAGTCATCCATCTAGAAGTTGGCAGGCTGTCTCTCTCAGTATTCCTTGTGTGTTTGGCCTGAAATCCTAAAAGACCTGGCTGGCCCTGTGAAAATCTGCTGACTGTGTCTACTCTGGGTCTAACATGGGCTTAAGTCCCTGGGTAGAATACCAACGATACCATGGGGAGACATGGCTAAAACCATTTAGGACTTTTCTATTTAGTCGGAAATGCACTGTTTAGAAATTAAATGCACTGACTGAATACCAAGGAATTTTTGGAATTTGTGTCTCTGATTTACCTAGTTGTGGGAGTCGTAAACTTTAGAAAGATGCCATTCCAGAAAGATACAAAAACATGTAAAAGTTTTGTCTTCTTTTATATGGATTTTCCATTGTGATTCTGGGATTAGGGATTGTCATTTTTGGAAAAGAAAATATTTGGGGATAAATCTGAAACACAAGAAAGATATTTCAAACACCTTTTGAAAGAGCCACGCATGGTGAGAACTCCTTTATTGGGAACATTAAAAAGAAGGTTAAACAAATCAATGCTGCAAACAATTTATCTAAGTGGGGATTTCAAAGACTACAATGCAAATAATAAAACCTAGAAACAATGATGATAATTATGGTGGATTCAAAACCCCACTTAACTGATGAAATCATTTTAAATTACATAGGATTTTAAGAAACAACCCATTACTAAAACTTTGAATTTAAATCTTAGGTATCACTCCAAAGAGGCAGCTAAGAGAAGCAGTGTATAGTGTGGGGCCTGGAGTTAGGAAGTCCTTAGTTCAAATATGACCCCAGACATTTATTAGCTGTGTGATCCCGGGCAAGTCACTTTTATCTTCTTGGCCTCAGTTTCTCAAATGACAAACCACTCCAGTGTATCTGCTGGAAAAATCCCAAAAGAGGTCACGAAGAGTCAGACACAACTGAAACTACTAAACAGTGACAATATTCTCTCAAAAATCATACACTTTGGCTTGTTTCCCCCATCCAGGGCTTTTCCTGGGAACATCAGAATTACTGTTGAAAAGGTCCTCAGCTCCTGTTCAATTTAATTCCACAAACACTAAGTAAGTAGATGATTTGTGACAAGGTACTGTTTAGGTTCTGGGGAGATGAATATTAAAAATAAAGAATCCTTGTCTTCAGTATAGAGTACAAGGAAAATTGAGGAGGGTGAAAACACTACCCCCTGGGGAAGTAGAACAGGAAAGACTTCAGGAAGGCTGTACAAAGTAAACTGAGGAAGATTAATATTCTGGAGAGAGAGGTCATTTCAAAAATGGGTAACAGAGATGGACAATCATGTTTAGGAAATCATAGTCTGGCTGGAACTCAGAGTTCCTAAGGAAGAATAATATTCAATAATATTAAAAAGGTCCCCTCTAGGTCTACATCTGTCCTCTAAACAATAAATACCTATTGTATACTCACTATGCTGGACAAAAGAATAATTTCAGAATAATTATACTTGCTTATTGAGGAAGGGAAAAAGCACCAACCAAAATTTTCTTCCAGCTTTTGAAAATGTATATAATTGGAATACTGAAATTATATGTCTTCCTAAATTCTTAAAAAGATCACCAAAGTTAATACTGATGAAAACTTTGATATATTTAATGTTAACATATGTATTTTAGGTCAGATTTATGATTACAGCAGAATCGCTCATTGTGTCCTACATGTATACTTAACCTCTTACTTTCTGTCTTAGTAACAAATCTAAGGCAGAGGGGAAGGGATATATAAAGGGGGTTATATGACTTGCCACAGCTAGGAAGTATCTAAAGTTAGACTGGAACCCAGGACCTCCCATCTCCAGGCTACCTAGCTGCTCCTTACATGTATACGTTCTAGTACACTGGAGTTTCTTATAGAATCAATATGTACAATGAATTTATAATTGTTTTATGCAACTTTGAGTACAGTCATTTAAAGTGACATTAGTGGGGCAGCTAGGTGGCTCAGTGAATTTAGAGCCAGGGCCAGACATGGGAGATCCTGGAGTCAAATCTGGCGACACACTTCCTGGCTGTATGACCTGGGCAAGTCATTTAACCCCCAATGCCTAGTCCTTACTCTTCTCTCTTCTGCCCTGGAACCAATATTTAATATTAATTCTAAGATGAAAGATAAGAGTTATCATAGAAATGACTTCAGAACTTTATGAGTTATATACCTGCTTCTATAACATACTGTGATATGTGTAATTTATCTTATACCTAGTCCTTTCCAAGGGACACAATTCTAATTCATAACATTGTTCTCTATGGAAAATCTAACCAACTTTTAAGAAGACATGGTTTCTAGGAACATTCTATGGCCCAGAATAGGTCTGCCTACTATATTGTAATTTTGTCCTAGTGGAAATCTGGTATGCAGCTTTTTCAGGCTGGCCCTCTTATTTAAGAAATGTTTTATTGAGTATCTATTATGTACATAGTCCTGTTTGCATTCTTCTAGTGGATGTAAAAAAATTCAGTCCCTATCCTTAAGGAACTTATGATTTATGTATGTAGCGGAAATGTCAAATACCATACCAAGCCGTAATACTGGAGAGGTCACAAACCACTACTGGAAGTGGCAAATTGACCATCTTGTAACATTTTGCCAGTACCCGGTATAACTTCCTATCTTCATTTTAGCTATTTCAATGCTAATATGCTCGTAAGGCCACCTTGAATTTCAAGGTGTCTATAAAATTCGATGGTAATTTCTGTGGAAATGGAGGCCTTCTCTCCTCATGTTCTACCTGTTTCTGCATCATAAAATCTGACACAATTATGTTTCTGTTAACATTTTATCTATGCTATCTTCTTATCTTACGTAATTCTTTTATATCTTATCCAGTGTCTTGTCTCCCAATTCTATCTAACCCATAATGCACCTGCAGTCAGGGTGGGGACTGCCTCTGACTCATCCCTGATATGTGACCCTGAAGCTCTCTCAGCTATAAAAGACCTGGCAGAGGCTCCCTTAAAAAAATCTCCCATAATACTTTTCAATATAACACCAGATATACTTGTTGAACAGAAAATACCTGCTGTCTCCTATGGTCCTGGCTCTGCCCTTGGCTACCTGTGTAACCTGGGAAAGTAACATCAGATTTCTGAACCTCAGTTTCCCCAAATGCCAAATGAGGGGAATAGATAAGGTTAGTTTCATCTCTAAATCTTTGACCATCTTTTAGTTCCAAGTCTGTGACTCTAAACCTTTAAATTTCTTTTGATAAACATTTTCATAGCTGTCTTTTTTTTTTTTTGCTTCTACTAAATATTAACAATAAAGACCCTGTGCCCTTCCCCCAAAATGGTTACATGGCTTAATGCACTATTTTCCAAGGGTATTAACATTTTAGAAGAAAATTGCTGAGGTCTACCCTTATCACTATTAGCATACAAACATTTACTGAGTGCCCAGCATAGAAAACAATATCAGATTAATGGACCAATCCCTCGGCAATTATTTATGAAGGACCCACTAGGTGCTAGGGGGTGCGAGTACTAAGAATGAAACAATCCCTGGAATAGAGCTTCCTTTTTAAAGGAGGAGACAAGGACAGGTAAAAATGCACCCAGCACAAATATAAAGTGAATGCCTAGGAAGGCCCCCAAGGCAGTTAAGGCCTAGACCATTTGGGAAGGAAGGCTGGCTGTGGCTGCATGTCCCACAGACAGCTGACATAGAATTGGCCGGGACTCCCTTTAAAGGAGTGCTGAGTGCTGCCAGACACAGTGAAAGCATCTGGATTCCTACTTTTCTTTAGACTTCTTTAGGATCGCTAGGGAGACTTGGGAGCCTCCATAGAGAGTCAAAGCGCTGTGGTGGCTCATCACGCAGTGTGTTCTGGAGGCAACACCAGAAAACCTTTCTTTTGAATAGGGAAGCAGGTGTTTAAGAGAGATGAGGGAGGCATTACATTATAAAAGAGGAAGGTTGCCATGAATAGAGGGAAGAGATTGTGGGCCTCCCCTAACAGGATGCCTAGAATTCAGTATTCCCTATCCCTGTGCACTGTCTTAGGCACCAACACACCTACTAGTGATCAGAAATGGGCTACTTTGCATTTAGATCCCCAAATGGCTTTGCTTGTTCCATAAATTTACTTATTTCAAAAAAGGCTGTAAGTGGATAGTTGGGCACCTGCAGACATGGTGAGGGCTCCCTCTGAGCCATCCCTGATATCTGATGCTGAAGCTCTCAGGGCTATTCCCTGGGTGCTGCAGGGCCAGGAATCTGAGCTCCTCGTGCTTATACGTGGCGTTTAGTTTTACAAATAACTTTCCTTATAAGACTGCCTGTGAGGTAGAAAGGATTTTTTTTTTTTATTTGACGGATGAAGAAACTGGGGCCATGCCTTTCGGGCTTCAAGCCCAACACACTGTCTAGGATACTACTATTCATTTATATTTGGCTTCGTTTTCTCCTCTGTAAAATGAAAGAGTTGGCCTAGATGGCCTCCAAGACCACTTTTAGCTCTAAATCTATTAGGTAGGGCCTATTAAAGGTTTTCACTTTTCTGTGCTTATCAGACCTCCCGAAAGGTAATTTTATACAATTCAACAAGCCTTTATTAATAGCCTTCTATGTGCTAACCAGTCCAGGATTGGGGAGACAAAGACTTTGCCCTAAAGGAATTTTACTGAAGAGTAACAACATGTCCTCATGTAAATAAATATACAATACATATAAAGGTATTTTTTGGGGGAGAAAGAGTTGGAGGATATAGTGGGGGTGATACAGTTGATGAGATATGAGAGAGTAAGAAAGGGTTGGAGTCTGAAAAGGAGCTTTGCTTAGGCAACCTACAACATAAGTTCATTCAGCTTTAAGGGAAATAAATATCATGCCTCATGATCATTAATCTTAAAAAACAACAACTAGAAAAGCAACAAATAAAAAAATCCCAACTAAATCCTGAAACAGAAATTCTGAAAAATTAAAAAAAGATGAATAAAACCAAAAGCCAAAAGCCAGTCAGATTAATAAAATACAATTAAGCTTATCAGAAACCATTCTCTCCAATTATGGTAATAAAACTAATATGCTGGATGAAATTGATGGATGTCTGTATAAATAGTAAATACTCAGATTAAAGTAATAAGAAATAGATTATTTCTATAACCCAGTATCAGAGAAAGAAATCAGAAAAGTCATATACTAACTCCAAAAGGAAAACAGAAACAAAAAAAAATACCCAGGACTGATGAATTGACAAAGGAATTCTATCATATATTTAAAAAACAATTTCAATATTACACAAACCACTTACTAAAAGAGAAAATTTTTTTAACTCTGAAAAAAAGAAAATTACAGACCAATATCCTTATTGAACGCTTCAAGTAAAAATATTAAATAAGCAATTAAGAAAGCAGTTAGAGCAATGTATTTTAAAAGTTTATACACTATGACCAGGTTGGATTTATGTTAGGAAGGAAGGGTTGGTTCAACAGGAAAAAATACAAATACAGTAAACCATATTAATAAGAAAAATAATGAAATCATGATCATTATCAGTACTGAACATTTTTTTAATAAAATCTGACATCTATTTCTGTTAAAAAGCACTGTCAAGCACACTTCCTATGGTATCATTCCTTAATAAGGTTAAAAAGTGCCTATCTAAAACTAAGAGCCAACATTATATATAATGGAGAAAGGCTAGAGATTTTCTAATATAAATAAATGTAAAGTAAGGATGACTATTATCATGACTACTATTTAATACAGTATTAAAAATGCTAGCCTTCAATAAGACAAAATGAAACTCCATTTCCAAGTTTACAGAATCTACAAAAATATTAGGAAATTAGCAAATACACAGAGAAACCATATAAATATATAAAAATATTCTTTACAGCAATAAAGACAAAATTGTTTATGCCCAGGCAGCACTAACATACAAAAAGTGGTGATACGTTCTAAAATCAATGTATATATTTGGTCACATGCCAATTCAATTCCTAAAGGATTATATGGAGTCAGAAAAATATAGTAAAATTTATTTGGAGGACCAAAAGTTCAAGAATCTCAAGAGAAATAATGAAAAGGATGGGGCTTAGATATACCAGTCTCCAATTACATTCAAAGCAGTAATCATCAGAACTATTTAGTACTACTTAAAAAATTGAGAAGTCCATCAGTGATACGGATTAGGTATATAATTACATGGAAGCAGAGAAATATAGTAATCTAGTGTTCAATAAGCCTAAAGGCCTGAGCAATTATTAGGAAATAGACTCACTCCTGGACAAAAACTGCTAGGAAAACTGTAAATCAGTTTCATATAAACTAAAATCACCCACATACAAACCACATATCAAGATAATAAGCTAAATGTATATGCTGATTTTCAGATAAAAGATTACTTTAGAAATAGATGAAGAGAAGCCAGGGTAGAAATACTCTTCACAACTACAACTACTGATAAAGGGAAGCATTCAAGACCAAATAAGAGATTGTGAGGATCAAAGAAAATAAAATGTTCAATTTTGATCGCAAAAAATTTAAAAGTTTTTGTAAAAACAAATCCAATAAATAGTTGAAATCATAAAGGAAACAAGTAAATGGAAAAAATATTTGCTGTACGAATTTGTTGTTGATGTTGTTAGTCACTTTTCAGTTGTGTCCAACTTTCAACTACCTCACTTGGATTTTCTTGGATACTAGAATGGTTTGCCATTTCCTTCTCCAGATTATTTTATAGATGTGGAAACTAAGGTAAACAGGGTTATGTGACTTTCCCAGGGTCACAGAGCTAGTACGTGTTTGAGGCAGGATTTGAACTTAGGAAGAGGAGTCTTCCTGAGTCCAGGATTGACATTCTATCTGCTGCTACCTACCTGCCACAAGTAATTAGAGAAATGCAAATTAAAAAAACTTTGAAGTTCATATTTCACACCTATCAAAATGGCAAAAAAAAAGGAAAATGACAAATGTCAGAGAAGCTTCTGGGAAACAATCAATGCATGGCTGGTGGAGCTTGGAATTAAATCAGTCACCCTAAAAAGCAAAATAGAACTATGCCTCCCAAATCACTGAACTATGCCGATTATATGACCTAGCAATACTGTAAGGCCTATACTGCACGGAGATCAAGGAAAAAAATGACCCATGTGTACAAAAATATTAAAAATAACTTTTTCTGGTAGTAAAAACTAGAAACTAAGGGTGCTCATAAATTGTGGAATGGCTGAAAAAATTCAAGTATATGAACATTATGGATAGAATTATGACGTAAGAAATGACAAAAGGGATGGCTTGAAAAAAACATTTTAAGACTTGTGTAAATAAATGCAGTGTGAAGTAAGTAGAATCAGAGCAATTTATATAATAACACTGTAAAAAACAACTTTGAAAGTTTTAAGAACTCTAATCAATGTAATGACCAATCATCATCCATTACTTCACCTTCTGACAGAGAAATGATGGGTTCAATATGCAGGAAAAGACATATTTTTGGACATGACCAAAATGGGAATCGATTTTGCTTGACTATGCATATATACTACAAGGAATTTATTTCTTCCTTTCTTTTTTTAGTTTTTAAGGGAAGAGTAGGGATAAAGTATAAAAAGGAAAATCTGTTTAAAAACGCATAGAAGATAACAGTAGATCAGAAACAATCCCAAGAGGGTTTATAACCACAAGACACGGAAAGCTTTGATAGTTACATGTTCAATTTATTACATAAACACATCATGCAAATATACCATCATATTATATATCCTACATTGCATGCTATTTATGCCTCATATTACATATCCTATATTGCATACTATTTATATAAACATATTTGGAATGAAAAGCAAGTGTTACATAATGCAGTTTCATGTACAGTCTCCCTTTTTTGCTTTATGACATATAGAAATGCTTATTTTATTTAGTATTTGAGAATAAGAAAAATTAAACTCTTAAAAGATTGTCATATTCTTTTCATATGTGGAAAAGTGATGTTAACTTGATTATCAATATCAGAGAAAGGTGAAAATGGAATGTATTGCTGCTACAGTCTACCACTCTGCAAAGTAATTAATACACAAGCTTTATTTTACTTTTCAATGAGAGCTGTGATGAGACAATGGATAGGCAGCTGAACTGAAGTGGTTTAGAAATATACTGACCTGAAGAGAAGTGAGAGAGGAAGCCCAGGCGTCAGGGGGAACAAGGGCTCTGGAGTGCCTGGAGGGGTCTGGTCCCAGGCCTCGCTCTGATGTTCACTGTTCGGAGACCTTGAGCATCTCTACTAGCCTTAACCTCAGCTTCTTCATCTACAAGATGAAAGATCTTGCCCATATGGCTTTCTCGCCCTGTGATGTCATTAATATTGAGGACTCCTGGAGGATGCAACTCCTCCTTTTGCCAATACAAGTTGGCACCCTCTTTGCAACTTATAGACTTAGAAAGTGCCTGAAGCAATGAGGGATCACTTGCTTTTGCCTATGTAATACACTTGTCATCTTCCACTAATTTTGTTAATTGACAAGGACTGAATTTACCCTGAAGGAAAGAGGTTCATATTCAGATATCTTTATCTTCTTCCTATAATTTTGTGACACTGTATTTTAATTGCACAACCCATACCCTCCCTATGAAACATGTTCTATGGCACTAAAAAAATAAAGTCTAAAAGGAAAATGAAAAGGGATTTTGTTTTGGGAATTTTCAGTAAACTTCACTGAATTTCCCCCAAATAACTAGAGGTTGCCTGGCATGGAATCTGCCAGTCTGGTGGAATGTTGATCTCTGTGTTTCCAGATACTCCTTATAAATAATGGGCCATATTTAAAAACTCATGCCATAATGGGCTCCATGAAGCAAAGCCCAGCTCTCCCTAACCTGCCTGTAGCTCTGGCAGTCAAGAAGGAGACATATTTTTTGGTCAGGTCCACCTTTTTTTTTTTTCACTTCCCACAGCTGTCCCTCGAGAAAAAGCTGGTTGGCTGTGTGGAGGGAGGGAGTGGGTCTTTATGTTGAACAACAATATGTACCCCAATTTAATAATGGGAACAGTTTCTGAATGAAAGCCCAATGAAATGAAGCATGTGCTTACTCATCAAATAAAAACTTGATGCTCTCCAGGCTCCAATCTGTGGCTAAGATGACCTCGACAGTGCCTTCTAACTTTATATCTGAAATCTCAGATCTCAGCTTGATAGACTGTTTCATAATTCACCATGAAAAATAATGTTCATTTTACCATACCAAACAAATGCTTAAAGTGTGAAAAAGAGCTAATGTATTTCTTGATGTACAATTCACAAGATGGTTTCTGTACACACACACACACACACACACACACACACACACACACACACACACACACACACATATTTTGAGANACACACACACACACACACACACACACACACACACACACACACACACAGCTAGTGTAATCAAATGATTTCCCATGTGACATTAATTCGAAACTAAAATTTAAGACTTACTAACAGTAACCACTAACATTTATGAGCACTCTAGACTTTCCAAAAAGCTTCCACACAAATTCTGGAGGTGGTTAGTACATGTATTTTCATTCATTCTCATTTTACAGATGACAAAACTGAGGTTAAGAAGGGATAAAGGAACTTATCTGTGGTTACATAGCTATTAAGTGTCTAGGGTATAATCCAAACTCAGGTCTCCTCAGTCTGGCATTCTACAAAACATACTGGTTGTCTTCCGGGTTAAGATGGCGGCAGAGTAAGAAGCAGCTCTTAACCTCTCCTGACCGAAACACACAAAACTCCTCAAGGGGACATAAAAACAAGTCCAGACGAACGGAGGAACCCCACAACAGGGCACAGCGTGGAAGGTACGTGGAATTGAGACATTTCCAGGCTATAAAGGGCTCTCACTAAATTGCGGGCTGAGCAACCGCCCCACCCCCACCCCCTCCACACTCATCTATAGCTCCGAACCCAGCTAAAAAGAAATAGGGCAAGTTTGGGGCACCCATCGAGTCATCAGCAGCTCCGGGACCTGTTCCTGAGAGCAGCAAGACTTAGGACCCCATTAAGTCAAAAAACGCACGCGAAATCTGAGCGCGCGGGAGCAGGACGCTGGGCGCAGAGCCCAGGCTGAGCAGAGGCGTGGGTGGAGGCAGACACAACCAGGAACTAAAGCCTAAGTGGGGAACCAGTGCAGATGGGTATACGACTGTGGAAGCAGCGCCCTGAGACTTGTAAAGAAACCTCCTGCAGAGGATCAAGCAAGAGGGCCCACCAGGGGGCTTGACCTTGGAAAAAACCAGAACTCAGACCTCAGGAGCCAATAGATCGCGAACAGACACTGAGCGCGAGGATAAATCTGAGAAGCTGCTGGGCTAATGATGGCTACTCAGCATCAGGAAGTTCAGAAGAGAAAGAATAATAACAAGAAAAAGAAGTCTTTAACACTCGACAGCTTTTACACAGAGAAAATCCAGACAACCGAGCAAACAGAGGAGGAGAACAAACAAGCATCCGGACCCTCCTCAAATAAGGAAAACTCCTCACAAGCTATGGAAGAGTTCAAAACTGAGATTCTGAGGAAAATGGAAGAGATCTGGCAAAAAAATAACAGTTTAAAAGGTAGAATCTTGCAATTGGAAAGTGAGGCTCAGAAATCAAATGAACTGATAAGCAAATTGAACACCAGAAATGACAAGATTGAAAAGGAAAACCAAAAGATTATAGCCGATAACCAGTCCCTAAAGGCTAGAGTCGAGCAATTAGAAGCTAATGATCTCTCAAGACAACAAGAACAAATAAAACAAAGTCAAAAGACTGAAAAAAATAGAAGGAAATATGAAATATCTCAATGAGAGAGTGACAGACCAAGAAAACCGGTCTAGAAGAGACAA
>NC_058134.1:72463151-72553349 GCF_016433145.1 Gracilinanus agilis | reverse complement strand
TGGAGGGGATGTGGCAAAATTGGGACATTAATGCATTGCTGGTGGAGCTGTGAACTGATCCAGCCATTCTGGCTGGCAATTTGGAATCATGCTCAAAGGGCTATAAAAGAATGGCTGCCCTTTGACCCAGCCATACCATTACTGGGTTTATACCCCAAAGAGATCATAGATAAACAGACTTGTACGAAAATATTTATAGCTGCGCTTTTTGTGGTGGCAACAAATTGGAAAAGGAGGGGATGTCCTTCAATTGGGGAATGGCTGAACAAACTGTGGTATATGCGGGTGATGGAATACTATTGTGCTAAAAGGAATAATAAACTGGAGAAGTTCCAGGCGAACTGGAGAGACCTCCGGGAACAGATGCAGAGCGAAAGGAGCAGAGCCAGAAGAACTCTGTACACAGAGACTGACATTCTGTGGTAAAATAGAATGTAATGGACCTCTGTACCAGCAGCAATACAATGACCCAGGACAATTCTGAGGGATTTATGGTAAAGATGCTACCCACATTCAGAGGAAGGACTGCAGGAGAGGAAACATATAAGAAAAACAACTGCTTGAATGCATGGGTTGGGGTGGACATGATTGAGGGTGTGGACTCGAAACTACCACACCAATGCAACTACCAACAATTAGGAAATTGGTCTTGATCAAGGACACATGACAAAACTAGTGGAAATGCGCATGGGTAGGGGGGGCGCGGGGGGGGGGGGTTGAAGGGGAAAGGAGGAGCATGAATCATGTAACCATGTTAAAAATGAATATTAATAAATGTTAAAAAAAAACTTAAAAAAAACATACTGGTTATCAGAGGCTTTAAGGAGACTTACTGTTAAATATTTTTTGAAATGGGGTAACTAAAATAGATTTTAAGATTCATAATACTTTATTTACATTTTAATACTATAAGACTGAGAAAATCTGTACAGAATAAAAAAGAAGGTAATAATGTTTTATTGGCTGAACATAAATAATCACCCAACTGAAAAAAGAAATAACATTACAGTTTACAATTGCTACAGGGCTGTAAGGCTAACAGGAGAAGACGTCTGATTAATAATTCTAAGCATGAAAGCATGGGAACTGAAAAAGTTAAGAATGGCTTTTGAAGTTATTTTCTATTCTTCCCTAGCACAAAAACACTGGCAAATATTTTCCCTTGGTTTCAGGCAGTTATCCACAATTATGCTATCAAAACACTATCAAATATCACATCATTTCAATATTGCTTATAACTAAATTAATAATTATCTTAATAGACTTAAGTTGTGATGGATTTAATGAAATAATAGAAACCTAGTTTGGGGATGAATCTTAGCAGTATCTGGTACAGTCTATTATCAAAAGCTGAAATTTTCTTTATTTATCAATCCTAGTAATCTAACCTGGTCAAACATTTTTCTTTTCTTTCTTTTTTTTTTTTTAAATTAAAAACATTTAAATCCTTACCTTCCATTGTAGAATCAATACTGTGTATTGGTGCAAGGCAGAAGAGTTGTAAGGGCTGGGTAATGGTGGTTAAGTGACTTGCCCAGAGTCACACAGCAAGAAGTGTCTGAGGCCACATTTGAACCCAGGATCTTCTGTCTATGGGCCTGGCTCTCAATCCACTGAGCTACCCAGCTGCCCCCTGGTCAAAGATTTCTAGTAAGGCAAAGTCACAACTTTTTGGGACAAACCATTCTATTGATCAACAACTATATCTATCTATCTATCTATCTATCTATCTATCTATCTATCTATCTATCTATCTATCTATCTATCTATCTATATCTATAGATAGATAGATAGATATAAAGTTCTTTCTTATACTAAGCTAACTTCTGACTCCTTTTAACTCTAATTTTCACTTATTTGTTCCAGTTCTGACTTTTGGTGTTATGTGGACCAGGAGAATGTAAATAAACAGCGAGTAGTCATACACTTAGCCCTTAGACCTGTGATGATGAACCTATGGCACGGGTGCCAAAGATGGCACACTCTCTCTGTGGACACACCTGCCATCGCCCACCAGAGGGTATTACTAGAAAGCCAGAGGGACTTGGGCCGAACTGTTCTCTTCCCCTCTCCGAGTGCCTGAGGACATTCCTCACTTCACTGGCCTTCTGCCCAGCCCCCTAGTGTTAGGACTAGTAGGTCTAATTGGACAGCTATTCTGTTATTTAGTCATTAGTTCTGTCTGAATCTTTGTGCCCATTGGATGTTAGGCCCTTCTATCCTCCATTATCTCCCATGCTACCCCGACTCTATCTATCCATCTCTTGCTCTGCTGTTTCTTTTCCCAACATCAGGTATTTTTCAAATGAGTCCTGTCTTCTCATTATGTGGCCAAAGTATTTCAGCTTCAGTATCTGTCCTGCTGTGTAATCTGAATTAATTTCTTTAAGTATTGACTGATTCATCTTCTTGCTGTCCAAGCAACTCACTAAAGTCTTCTCCAATTTCTGAAACCATCAAATCCTGCAGCACTCAGTTTTCCTTATAGTGCAACATTCATAGACATACTTTGCTACTTGGAAAACCATAGTTTTGACAATATGTACCTTTGCTGACAAAGCGATGTCTCTGCTTTTTACTATACTGTCTAGATTTGCCATAACTTTCTTTCTAAGGGGCATGTGTCTTTTAATTTCATGGCTGCAGTCACTGCAGTGATCTCTGAGCCCACGAATATAAAATCTGACAATACTTCTATTTCTTCTCCCTCTATTTGACAGGATGTGATAAAACCAGTTGCCATGAGCTTAGTTTGTTGATGTTAATTTTTCACTCTCATCAAGAGGCTTCTTAATTTTTCTTCACTTTCTGTCTCCAGAGTAGTATCATTTGCATATTTGAGATTGTTGACATTTCTCCCTCCAATCTTAGGTTCAGCTTTTGATTCATCCAATCTGGCATGTTTGCATGATGTATCTGTATTTAAAGTTAAATAAATAAGATGACAATATACAGCCTTGTCATGCTTTTTTTCCATTTAAGCCAACCAGTTGTTCCAGGCTTAGTTCTGTTGTTTACTGACCTGTATATAGGCTCCTTGGGAGATGGGTACTCCTCTTTGAGGCACTGCCACATTTTGTTGTGATCTATACATTTTTTGACATTGCCCTTCTTTAGGATTAGGATTTAAACTGATCTTTTCCAATCCAGTGGCCACTGTTGAGTTTCCCAAATTTGCTGGCATATCAAGTGCAGCAACTTCAACGGCATTACCTTTTAGGATTTTAAATAACTCAGCCTGAATTCCATTACCTCCACTAGTCTCACTGTTTGCAATGCTTCCTAAGGCCCATTTGACTTCATTCTGTAGGATATCTGACTCTAGATCAGTAACCACACCATTGTGGTTATTGGTGATGTTAAAATTGCTTTTTATAGTTCTACCATATTCTTGCTGCCTCTTTTTTATTTCTTCTGTTTCTGTTAAATCCCTACCATTTTTGTCTTTTATCATGCTTAACTTTTTTCATGTAATTCCAAATTATTTTCCAGACTGCTTCAACAAACACTCCTATGGCAGTGAAATTGTATGCTGGTCTTCACATGGCCTTCTATATAATGAAAAAAAGTTCATTTTTTATAATCCTTGCTTTGATGGGCATCGAGTTATTTTAAATATTTATTTTACCTTATTAGTTGTTTTGAGCATTTTTCTTGTTTGCTTATAGATTACATTTATTCTTTTGAAGAATGCTTGCTTATACTTTTGACCTTTTACCTAGTGGAAAATGGCTTGGTCTAATGTAAGGAAATGTTTCAGATTTATATAATGGACATCTTATTTATTAAAGGTGTTTCTCTTATTGCTAATTATTTTTTCCCTTTTTCAAAGTTCACGGAATTCTCTGTTTTAGAATTAAGATTTATAATTTTTGTTTTTTTATTTATTTCAGCATTTTTAAAGATAATTATAAATTTCCTTTAGATGAACAATTTTGTTGGCATACAACTTTAATAGTTTTAGACATTTTCTTCTTATCACTATAAATTTTTGGAGGTTTTTTGTGATTTGATTTTCCTTCATTATTAAGAAATGCTTAAAATAGGGAAACTGCCAAAGGTTTAGAAGCAAGATCCAAGTTGAAGAGGGATTATATATAGATGGTGAGGTTCTCCAGATGTTATTGTTTGCAGAAGATATTGTGCAGATTACATAAAGTCCCAGACCAATGATGACCAACTATGATCTCTTAGAAATCAGCTTAACTGCTTACCTAGGAAAAGCTAGCCTGGGTTATGAGGATAAATTGATAACCTTATTAGTTTGTTTTGTCAGTACATAAAATCTTGAGTTTACATGACAAATGGACAATGAACTTGGCCCAAAACTGAACAGGGGAAGTTGAGGTCAGTGCAGTGGCACATAGTTTGGGTTACAAGGCTGAAATACTTTACAATGAAGAATTATTAGGAGTAGGAGCATATGTAGCAATGCACACAGGAGACTTGCTCACAGAGTAAAGCAAAGGATGAAGGTTCAACATCCTACTGGCTTCTCTGATATTTACCTCAATGCTAGGAGATTTAAAAGCTCTTTAACAAAAGTGGAGAGGAGGGATTGATGCCAAATTCATGAGATTTAACTTTTATAAGGGTCTTGAAGGCTAGTCACTTGCTACATGGATGCAAATCTGTATCTTCTCTTAGATAGCTGCCTGGGGCACGAAGAGCTTAGTTAGTTGCCAAGGGTCACACAGCCAACATGAAGTGGGTACCACATCTGAAGCTAGGTCTTACTAACTCTGAGGTCAGTTCTCTATCTAGGACACCATGAGGCCTCTCTAAGGTGCTCGTATAGTTAATAAATATTATTGTCTATGGTGTCCTTAAGTATAACATAGCTTCCCTCTTAATATTTCTTTACATTCTGTTTTTAATGTTGCCTTATTTGAAATCATGATTCCAATTCCTTTCCTTTTGGAACAACCCAAAACATAATAAACTTTGTTTTAGTCTCATTTTTCTATTGAGAGCTCATGTTTTCTTCTAATCCTACTGTATTTGGATTTTCTTCCTGATTTTTTCAGCTCACTGTATTTTGAGTTTCAGGGTTTCTGTTCTCTTGTATATCCAGTAAAGAGGCATGGCATGGCTCCAGCAGGAGTGTGTCCTGACTCAAAGTCTGTTTATTCATCATTAGCCAAGCCTGAGGCAAGCAACTTTTCCCTCTAACTCCATGCTTCCATATCCAGCTTTCTTTATTTCTTGACTTCAGTTTGGAATTAATTAGGAATTACTTTCTTTTTAAATTCTAGTAGAGTTAAAGGAGGGGCTAAAACTCTACCTTCTTTCACCAATGAGAAAGCTTGGCTCAATAGTGTAACAAAATGTTTATTTTTAGAATAAAATCTTCCAATTTTTTCTCATGATTTTTCCTAATAGAGAAAAAAATTCAGATTGTTTTTCTTTATATTAAGGGTTTATCCACAGCTGTTCTTTTATTTCATACTGAAGTTTCAGAGATTGATTGATATGTCTTGGTTTATTTCTCTATTGGCCCATCTGTATTTTGCATTTTTAACCAACTACTTCTGAGGATTTTTCTGATATAACTTCTTAAAGCTACACTAGTCAGGCTATTTCATTTACATGACTCTTATTTCTATGCAGTTTATCTTCAAGGTCATTACCTCTGGTTCGAAAAAAGTTTAATCTTTTCTTCTAATCTTATTTTTTATTTTTTTTCTTTTTTGTTTAACCATATACTTTTTTGAGTTCCAGGTTTGCAGTTCTCTTTAAAAAAAATCTTGTTTTTTTTTTTTTAAAAAAAGTGTGTTCTTCACTTTTGCCTTTTTTTTTCTTCTTTAAAATCGTTAAAGTCTACCTCCATTAAAATTTCTTTTCTTTACTGACTCACTGTGGATGCTCTTGCATTTATTCATTTATCTTAGAGGATTTAGCATGCCACCTAGGAAGATTTTAAGACAACAAGTTTTAAGGAAAATAATTTTACTATTTATGGAAAAAATCAAATTAATGTGAACATTTCCTTTTTAAAGTCTTCTAGTTTACCAGAGTCTTATCACATTTATTTCAAATCTGAAATATTACTTAGGATTAGTATATTAAATTTGAAAGGGTTCTCAAAAATAAACCAGTCTCTTCAAGCAACCTCTTCTAAAATATCGACAGGTAATTATCCTTATTTCTGCTTAAACCAGTAAAAAAGGAAATTCAAGGGAAAGGGAACTCATTACTTATAAAGTATCCCATTCAAGTTTTAGAAAACTCTAATTACACATAGGGGTTGTTAGGTTCCATTTGTGACCTCTACACTACTCTTTCTGAATCTCATTGATTCCTACAACTTTAGCCACAATTTCTAATGAGAATGATTACCAAAGAGTTGACCTTTTTTTTTTTTTTAAAGCTTTTAACCAGGCATATACACCCAGATAGACATCAACATTTTAAACTCAACATGCCCCAAACTGAACATACCCTTTCCATTAAAACTTGTTTCATTCCTCTAGTTTCCTAATTTTCTTCTACCACCCATGATTGACAAGTGGCAAAATTTCTATGCAAAAGTTATCCTTTCATAAAATTACTGATCATATTTATATTTTTTTAAAAAGTTTGTTCATTAGGAAGACTTATTCTGCTTACTTTTAAAGGTCAAGCATATGATTATATCAGGCCCTGTCTTGGAAACCCATCCTATGCTTAATCATTACATGTAGATTTTTATTCATCATGTTCGAGAAGGTTTAAAATGAAAAAAACAAAACAAAAAAACTCAAAGGTTGTGATTAATTCTTGAGAAGGAAAACTCATAACACACACACACACACACACACACACACACACAAAATACCCACTCTATAGTTGTCAAAATTTAGTATTTTGCTTTAGAAAAATGAGGTACACTTGAGCAGTATACATGTTCTAACAGTGGTTTAGCAAACAAGGAGCTGTCAACTTCCAATAACCTATTATTCACACCTCTTTAATCACTGCCACAGAGCCGATTATAAATAGCCTCATACATTTTTAAATAAGGTCATTCTGAAATGAAACAACAAAGCAGGTAGTAAATATTCCAGTACAGAAGCAATTCAATTCTAAAAATACAACAGAACTATGCTTTGCTCAAATGTTCGATTTAAATAAAGCTAACAAAACCTTTTATTAACTAGTACAGCAAACAAATGTCAAGGAGGTATTCTCCATAGGATCAATGGAATAGTTAAATTATAACATATTTTACAAAACAGCAGCTTTAAAGAAATCTTACTATTAAAGCTCACCCATGTGAATTGCCTTATATTCACTATGAAATAAAAATCAAGAAAAATATAACATTCAGTTTTACATTTAAATTATAGCACAGTACATGACATTAGTAGGAACTTAATTAAAGCTTGTTGTTTATAATATCATAATGAAAGAGTTTAGACCTTTAAAGCATAGTCCTTTAAAGACCGTTCTTTCCAAAGGTGGTCACAATAGAGGTAAGTCAAGTATTGATGATTATTAGTCTAGAATAGGCCAGCATTAGCACAGATGATTCTGAAACCAGTTGATAATTTAATCATATTGTTATAAGATTAATTAGTATAAATAAATGTGTATGATTGGTATATTAAAAAGTAACATAAAATTTTTAATAGGTGGCAAAAACATCTTATATGAATCAAAGTAAACTAGAGAAAAGCAAGAATTTCAAAAATCAAACTCTAGTGCCCAGATTTGACTGGGTTAGACTTAGGCATAAAGGTACTCCTATTCATTATTGCACCTAAATTGCAGAAGTGTTAAGCTCTTCCTGTTACTCAGAAGGTTTTCATATTTGTGGAATTCCTATTTTTTAACTGAATTTTATTTTATTTTATTTTTGGTTATAACTTCTCTCTCTTCCCGATATAAATCCCATTACCAACATGAAGTCATACAAATCAAATTTTTGCCACTAACCATCTTCATGGCATTTTTCCAAATCACTTGTTAAAATACCTGTACTCTTACAATGCCTCCTTAAATGATTTAAATATAAATCCAAACAACAAGGTAATTGCTGAGTAATGCCAAGAAGTTGTAAAAAGACAAGTTTTATGGATAGCTACAGTCTTCCTTTGGAGGTTCTGGATTTCAAACAACCAAAGAGGTGGGGAAGATTCACATATTAGACATGATTATACTTTTTCAGGCTACCCTTCCTCCTCAGGTTCACAGTGTTCAGTTTACTCCATAGCTGGCATAATTTGATACAAATTACAAATTATTCATAGGCTGTGCTAAAGTTAAATGGATTGATATATAATTATTTTTTCTTAATAATAATTCCAAATGATTCTTTTAGAGTATGGATGGATGTAACCTTTAGACCAGAAAAGAAAAAAGGAGTCCTTCCAGCATTAAAATTCTCTATTTGTCAGAAGTAGACTTACGAAGAAACCTAAGAGAAAGAATATGGCTACAAATGGTGACGGTTCCATCTCACCTCAAGCAGTCCTAGGCAGCCACGTTATTCTCACAAAATATGTTACCAGGTTGTTCATTCTCACAGACCCCAAGAGATTCAAAAGGGAACTCAGAGATCATTTTATCTGAACCCTAAAATTTGACACAAGAAAACTCTGACGAGGCTAGTTTAAGATTCCTTTTCCAAATGCAACAAAATCTAAATACTCTTCTCAGGCACTGGAGATACAACAATTAAAACAGCTCTTGCCTATAAAGTATTTATAATTAAACAGGCATAATTAAACAAGCACACATGAATAATACAGCTTAGAACATGATAACTAAATGGATGCGTTCCAGAGTGAAGGGAGAGATCACATGTGAGCGGAAGGAGAAAATGAGGTAATGGCTGGAAAAACTAAGGCTAGAAGATGGAAGGCCCACTGTGGAGAACCATGAAGGCTAGGCCTAGGCACCCATGTTTTACTCCGTAAATCATTGCAGCCATGACTAGAATCTAATACAGCACCTGGAGGGCTGCAAAATGTTCCTCCTAACAACCCTGGAAGGTGGTTGTGTGCTTGGCCAGGGGGACACCCCTAGAAAGCACCTGAGGCAGGATTCGAACTTGGGTCCTCCAGCCTCCGGGCCAATATTCCATCCACTGCAGCAGCCTAGGCCCCGACCTAGGGAAGCCATGGAGATTTGAGAGCAGGGGTCGGGCATGCTCATTCAGATGATTTCTTTGGCAACCGTGTGGAGAAAAGGACTGGACGGGAGAAGTCAGTTAGGAGGAAATTACAATTCTGCCACATTTAAGCATTAAGCTTTCAAGTTTTCAAGCATCTAACCACATGGCTATAGACGAGAGGTCCACAAATTCATATCAGCAAAAGGAGTAAAGTATTTATAAAAGTGCTCATGAATCCACTCCCAAACGTGCTAGTGTGACTTCTATGTCACTCTATGTGATGAAGAAACTGGGGAAAAAGAAAAACAGATGTTTGGTCATCAAGTTGTTCCCCCAGGCAAGTGCTTTTCATAAGCAAACAGCTCAGTCTGGGGACAGGTGGGAGATCAGAGGTGGCAAGTTGCCTCTTTCCCTTTTTTTTCTGTTGGGAATTTTTCTGACATCTACCTCTGCTCTTCCCCAACCCCTCCTCTCCAAAAGTGCCACTTCTTGCCCTACATTTTATGGGTTATTTCAAGATTACTATGTTAGGAAAAGTGCATATTACCAAAATTAAAGTTTTGTTAAAAAGAACTCTATGAAGAGTATTTTCAGCAATCTATCACAAAGATGAGTTTTTGGTGATCATGGAACCTAACCCCACTATATTTTACCATAGATTCAATGTTTCAATATTTGTGCTTTTGACTTTCATTTTCTAGGAACATTACTACCCCTGCGAAAACTGAGGAATAACTGTATTCTTATTTTTTTCCCCTTTTCTTAAATTTAGAATATTTTCTCATAGTTACATGATTACCCCTCCCAGAACTTGACAAGCAGTCCCACTGTTTTATACACGTATCATTGTTCAAAACCCATTTCCATGTTATTCATATTTGCAAATAGAGTGATCATTTAACATCAAAACCCCAATCATATCCCCATTGAACCACGTGATCGATCATATGTTTTTCTTCTGCATTTCTACTCCCACAGTTCTTTCTCTGGATTTGGCTAGCCTTCTTTCTCAGAAGTTCCTCTGGATTGTCCTGGATCACTGCATTGCTGCTAGTACAAAAGTCTATTACATTTGATCGTGCCACAGTGTATCAGTCTCTGTGTACAATGTTCCCCTGGTTCTGTTCCTTTTGTCCTGTATCAGTTCCTGGAGGTCTTTCCAGTTCACATGGAATTCCTCCAGTTCATCATTTCTTTCAGCACAATAATATTCCAATACCATCAGATACCACAACTTTTTCAGCAATTCTCCAATCAATGGACACCCCCTGATGTTCCAGTTTTTTTGTTTTTTTTTGCCACCACAAAAAGTGTGGCTATAAATATTTTTGTACAAGTCTTTTCCCTTATTATCTCTTTGGGGTACAAACTCAGCAGTGGTATGTCTGGATCAAAGGGCAGGCAGTCTTTTAAAATCCTTTGGGAATAATTCCAAATTGCCCTCCAGAATGGTTGGACCAATTCACAACTCCACCAGCAGTGTATTAGTGTCCCAATTTTGCCTCATTTCCACAAGCATTTATCACTTCCTTTGCTCCTTTTCCTTTGGCCAGTCTGCTAGGTATAAAGTGGTACCTCAGAGTTGTTTTAATTTGCATTTCTCTAATCAAAAGGGATTTGGAACAGTTTTTTATGTGCTTATTGATAGTTTTTATTCTATCATCTGAAAACTGCTTATTCATGTCCCTTGATCATTTGTCAATTGGGGAATGGCTTGATTTTTTTTTAAATTAGACTTAGTTTGGGAAATTAAACCTTTGTCAGAGAGTTCTGCTATAAAAATGTTCTCCCAGTTTGTTGCTTTCTTTCCAATTTTGGTTGCATTGGTTTTGTCTGTACAAAACCTTTTTAATTTGATATAATCAAAGGCATTCATTTTACATTTTGTAATGTTCTCTATCTCCTTCTTGGTCTTAAATTCCTTCCTCTCCCACAGATCTAACAGGTATACTATTTTATGTTTCACCTAATTTATTTATGATTTCATTCTTTATATTTAAGTCATTTACCCATTTTGAATTTATCTTGGTCTAGAGTGTAAGATGTTGATCTAAACCTAATTTTTCCCATGCTGTTTTCCAATTTTCCCAGCAGTTTTGACTGTATTAAGAGGTAAGGAGAGGCAGGATTGAAAGGATTTAACAAATGATTGGATGAAGAGGACTGGAAAAGGAAAATCTAAGATTACAGGATTTTAATCTTGAATGCATGGGAAAGTGATGGTGTTATTAACAGAAATAAAACATTTTGAGACATTTGTATTTTCTTAAGAGGCATAAAGAATAACAAAATTTTATTGGTCAAAGTTAAAAAAAACAACTTAAAAACAAAGGCATTCTAAATAATGCATAAAATAAATCATCCAACAAGCATGTTGGTGGGTATGGAAGGATTTGTCAGAAGAATTTCTACTAGTCTTGGAAGATGAAGCAATACATTAAAATATTAAACAATTTAAAATGTAAAACAAGACTCCAAAAGTATAAAATAATTCTCAATAAGTTTATTCAGCATGCCATTAACCAGGAAGCTTAACTAACTAGTGCTTCAGTAAATATATGTCTCATGATGGCTGATGTGTTAAAATTCTGACTTATTCTGAATCAAAGAAACATGATATAATATTTATATTGTTTAAAATCTTTGGCTTTTCTGTGTCTTTTCACTGGTTGTGTGCCTCACATATGATTGCTCCACCCCCTCATGTTGTTTCCCTGTTTTTCTTTTAAGATTCAACTCAGGGGGCAGCTGGGTAGCTCAGTGAATTGAGAGCCAGGCCTAGAGATGGGAGGTCCTAGGTTCAAATCTGGCCTCAGACACTTCCCAGCTGTGTGACCCTAGGCAAGTCACTTGACCCCCATTGTCTAGCCCTTACTGCTCTTCTGCCTTGGAACCAATACACAGTATTGATTCCAAGATGGAAGGTAAGGGTTTAAAAAAAAAAAAAAGATTCAACTCAAATCCTATCTCTATGAGAGTTTTTTTCTTATCTCCCCCCCTCAAGCTTTTCCTCTGAGACTAACTTCTACCTACACTATATACCAGTGGTGGGGAACCTTTTAGAGACCACCCCCCCACACACTAGGGAGGAAGCAAGGGCTCCCATCAGGCTGCTTAGAAGCATCCCAGAGGGGCGGGGGATGTGAAAAAAAAATGTCCAGGCATGGTAGAGAGGCGGAGGGGAGCAAGTCTGCCCAAGTCCCTCTGCCTTTCTTGTACCGAACTCTGAGGGGACTTGGGGGAATGCGTGCCCACAGAAAGCACTCTTATGTGCCATCTTTGGCACTCGTGCCATTGGTTCACCATCACTGCTACATACCAATATACACCTAGGTGACAAAGACAGTTCAAATTTGGTTCTGTGACCCTGGGCAAGTCATTTCACTGTTTGCCTCAGTTTCTCATCTGCAAAATGAGCTGGAAAAGGAAATGGCAAACCGCTCCAGTATCCTTGCCAAGTGTGTGAGTTTAATATAAATCTGTGTCCCTCTTTTCTTTCAGAAAGGAACATTTTGAAAATGCATTTGGATCATGGGAGGACACTAGAGGCCTCGTGGCTCCCTGGGGTCAAGAAGCCTGGCCTCTGAGCCAGACTGTGTCCAAGTCTGTCCAACCAGGGAGATCGAGAAGAGGTGACATCATGGAGGTTATAAGTTCGGGATGGAGGAAGAGGCAGGCCTCTCTGCCTGGGGACTTGCCTGCCTGGTGGAGCAGCTGGAGCCAGGACTCTTGGCTAGGCAGCAGCGCGAGGGAGCTCAGATTAGTGAGGCCAAGTGATTCTGTGCCTTTCTCTCTTCAACCCACTTTTACCATCTAGTAAATAATTATAAATTAATATAGTCTCCAGAGAATTTTAATCCTAATACAAGAAAATCCTAAATGGAATAACAAAGAGTAGGAGACAACTGAAACAAATGAACACCACCACACTGTATACATCTTATATGTACACAGTTATCTGTGAATGTGATTTCCTCAAGGGCAGAGACTAGGTTTTTGCCTTTCTTTGCACCTATAGTTCATGGTTCTAAGTACATTGTCAATGTTTAATAAATGTTTTTTGATATTACTATATCAGAATTCTCTGGACTTGTTTAATTATATATGATATATTTTAGCAAATGTGATAGTCCATCCTATATCACCAAACAAATACTACCATTAAAAAAAGAAAAGATAAATCTTAAAGAAGCTTGGAGCAGGAAAGGCATTTCTTAATTGCCATCCTTGTGGTTCTCCACTTCTTATTTAATTTGGGGGCTTTAAGAAAAATTAAATAGTAGAATTTGTTTCAGTTTATCCAAAGGGCAATGGAAAGATGCAAAGTGAGCACAAGTGAGATGTAGGATCGAATGGAAATGAGGTTAAATTTATTATAATTATTAATTTTTATGCTCTAATATAGGTCTAATTTTTGTTATGGTAATGCAAAATACTGAGCAATATGCATAATCTTTAATATACCCATTAAAAAATCTCCAAAGTACTTTCAATCTTTTAACTTTTCTGACAATCCATTCCAAACCAAGTTTACCTTCTTGTTTACCTTTCTGTTAGGTTTATTTGGCTCTGAACTGAATCCTCTTTTATGCATGATCTATCTCTACACACACACACACACAGACATATCTGCAAGTTTATCTCAAGATTAAGAAAATGTGCAAAATATATCAACATTATCTGCAATCAAGGATAAACTCATTATTTTATATGAAATTATTTGGTAGAATATAAAAATATATGCCCATTTCTTACCATCATAAGATATGTTCCACTTTTAAATATCAGACAAAATGTTCTTTCCATCACAGAGATATTATGAAGGTTAATAAAATTAAAGTATAGCAATATAAGTTACTTAAACATTTAGTTGAGATATTCCTTTTAGGTATATCTTGATTTAGACTTATGTAATACTTTGTAATTAAAATATGGAATAAGTAAGGCTTTGTTTTTAGTAATTACATGTATATCTATTAAATGATAAAATCAATTATAGAGATCTTATGAGGAAGTTACTTTACAGCATTCAAATATAATTTTTCGGTAACTCACTTTTGCCTAAACAGACAAGTCATTTGTGTTTACATGTGAAGATCATTACAAATCATTACAGCCTCAATCAAACATCAGGGCTTCCCAATGTTCTGAAGCCCTCTTATTTTTCTGAGTGTCATCTTATGGAGCTCTCAGAACATTAGGGAATTCTAACTCACTGCCTGCTCATTACGGAAGAGAAAACTAACATTTGCTATTGCTAATCATGTAATTATAAAGACCTATCAAAAAAAACTATCAATTCAAAATTACTTTACAAAGCAATTCTTAAATCACTACACTGCTTTTCCTCTGGGTACAATGTTGACAATCTAGAGACAATTATGCTTGGAAGACAAAAGTGCAAAAAAATCTTCTAAAGAATTTGCACTAAAAATGATTTTTCATTGTTCCTTACAATTAGAATAGAAGATAAAAACAGTGACTCCTAAAATAGACCTTGTGAACTTGGATGGGGAAAAATTATACCTTTATTTTCTTTAATTTCTAAGTAAAATTTGACATTTCTTTCCATTTCGAATGGAAAAAAAACCCCACCACATTATTCTGAGAAAGAGGCCATAGGTTTTGCCAGACTGCCAAAGGGAACACAACACAACAAAGGTTACCCTTTGTTCCAACTCCCCTTTTCCAACTTAAATAAAGAGAACATATTGGAGGATATAGTTTTAGTAAGGCAAAAATGAAAGACTTAATTACAAAATTATGCATCTAACAATTTTTAAAAAAGTTTATCACTGATAGGATTGCCTTGTTTTCTGAACCTGACCCACTACATATCCCTAGTACTGTCCTGCTTTTATTAGAAAAATATTGCAATAGGGACTAGACTTGGCATGTTACTTGTATAGGGAGTGTCTAAGTGAGGAAACTCCCTCTACAAAGGCAGGTTTACATTATCCTTGCAATTTAAGAGTCTCAGAGAGCTGCCCGAAGGGTTAAGTGACTTGCACAGGATCACGGGGCCAGTATGTATCAAAGGCAGGATTTTAATCCAGGTAGAGGCTTCTCTACCTACTGTTATGCTGTTTCTTGCTTCTATAACACTTTTGTTACTCAGTGATATCATCAGGCACATGATCTTCAATTTTTTTTTTAGAAAAAAATTTCCCCAAAATTAAGCCTACAATCGTTATTTTCCAGGCCAGATGTTGTAAATATTAGTCTAGGTACTTAATGGATCTCCTGAATGTTCAAAACAACAACTAAATTTACATATGAGCAATTTTTTTTTGATGACTACTTTGGTAGTGTTAACAGAGTAAAAAGTTTCCTCAGTCTTCTCTTCTTACAGGAATGAGGTTTTCCTTATAGAGCAGCTAATTCTGCTGGAGGGAAAAATCTCCTTTACAGTGGTGGACCCTGGTGAGATGAATTTTGTAGTCTGCTGTAGTTCAAAATATAACAACACTTAAAAGTTTCCAAAGAGCTTTACATACATCATGTCACTAAATACTCACAACTCTGTAACTTTATGTTAAAAGGTAATTATCTCCATTTTATGGATGTAAAAGAGGTCATGTCTTTCCAGAATTGCACTGCTCGTAAGTTTCTAAAGCTGGACTCAAATCTATGCCTTTCTTACTCCAAGTCCAACATGCTAAACATTCACATGTCATGCAGCCATTCAGGTAAAGAGACTAGTGATAGGAAAGCAACTAAATTGCAAAGTCATAGCAAGTGATGAGACAAATAATAAAGCTGGCTTGGAACAAAATCTTGACTACTAGCTCCTTGTGTAATGGAAGGTCTGGTGGAAGCCTAAACCAAAGAAGGTGGCATTGCCTATGTGGAAGATTCTAGGGGGCTGCAGGGATGGAACATGTATGGACTTTGGAATTAGCCAAATGGTAGCTATGTGGTTGGGAGCAATGTTATTCAGTTGGCTCCATAAACAGAATAATTTTCTTTTAAAAAGCCTCCACTTAGCATCTATGGTTTTTTTTTTTGTTTTTCATTTTTTTTTTGCAGCATTTGTGACCAAGGCTGGCCTTCTTACTTGTCCTGAACACCATCTCTTAGGTTCTAGCTGTCCCCTATGCCCAGAATGGCTTTTTTCCTTACCATTATCCCTCAGAAGCCCTAGTTTCCTTTAAGACTCAGCTCTAGCACCTCCTTATATGTGGTGTTTTTTTCTTAACTCCCTAGTACTTAGGAGCCACTCATGTGGAACCTAAGAAATGAGCCTGCATAGTTGCCTTTTTTATTCAAGGTACTGTGAGTGAAGCCATGGGAATCTGGAGTCTAGGAATCAAGACCAGATATTGCAACCAGCCCAGCGGTGAGGCACTAAGGAGCAAAGCCCCAGCATTGTTGGCTTTGGACTTAAATCAGGTGGGTCTAATGCTGTGTAGGAACTGAGTTAAACTGTGAGCCTAAACCCTGCCCCCTCCCCTGAAGCCCCCCAAAGAAACAAAAAGCAATGAGAAGGTGGTTTCAGGGAATGATGCCCTGGCGATGTTGGCAGAAATGTATGAATGCTTGTCATGCTCTATTTTTGAAGTAAATTTTCCTCTGCAAAAGTCAATCCAATGTTAGGTGGTTAAATGAACCCTGGGTACATTACCAGTGAAAGCCTGACCTGAGGAGAGACTCTCCAAGTCCCTCAATGTCCTGGAGAAGTGTCAGGGAGCACAACATGGAACAGGTCTGGCCTTGAGAGAGGGGGTCAGTAGCTACTATGAATGTTATATTTATGGGAACTGTGATTAGTGTAAACTTCACTGCTAACCTAAATTTCCTGTCTTTCATTGTCATTTGAACTTTATAGAGTACTTCTTACATAAAACATTTTTTTTAGAAAGTTTCCTCATTATGAAATATGCAAAAGAAGTCAAGGGCTGATAGAGTCATTTCCAAATATCTGTAATTAAAATTGTATAATCGGGAGCAGCTGGGTAGCTCAGTGAAGAGTCAGGCCTAGAGATGGGAGGTCCTAGGTTCAAATCCGGCCTCAGACACTTCCCAGCTGTGTGACCCTGGGCAAGTCACTTGACCCCCATTGCCCACCCTTACCACTCTTCCACCAAGGTGCCAATACACAGAAGTTAAGGATTTAAAATAAAATAAAATAAAAAAACTGTATAATAAGTATTTAATCTTTTTTTTTTTCAGGGGCTTCTGAAAAATGGAGCAGAAAAAGTTGGTAGGTAAAAAGCACTGTAATCTATATGTATATCAAACATTTTGGGTAAAAGTTTGCAAATCTCCAATGTGATGTTCTGCATGGGAGATGCCATATGACTATGCTGAGTTGAGACCAGCACATGCAAACATTACTAACTTAGAGTCATCCTTGATCTTAACTCCTAGCCCACCGAGCCAGTCAGTTGCCAAATTTTATTATATTTATCTCCTCATCGCTTTCTTCCACCCTACGCAGCCTCCACCTTGCCTAGGCTACTATGATAACATATTTATTGGCCTCCTTGCCTTGTCTCTCTCTCTCCATCATAGTTTTGGGTGATTTTCCTAAATCTAGGTCTGGCCATATCATTTCTTCCCTCCATAAACCCCAGCGCCTCCATAGTATCTCTCAAGTCCAATAGAAATGTTGTTGTTTGGTCTTTAAAGCTATTCCTTAATCTACCTTTCAAGCCTTATTACAATTCTTACCCCAACCGTTCAGCCAGGTTGGCTTTCTTACTGATACTGCATTGTGCCTCTTATGCATGAGCTGCCATCTCCCTTGTCTGAAATGGGTTTTCTTCTTTTCACTACCTCCTGGAACCCCTAGTCTCCTTGGAGACTTAGCTCTGGCAATTCCTTCTGCAATGTGTGTGTGTGTGTGTGTGTGTGTGTGTGTGTGTGTGTGTGTGTGTGTGTGCATGCATGTGTGCTTGCACCTGCATACATTTCAGTAGGTACGCATAAACACAGTATCACACATACACAGACTTTTGGAACACCAAATATTGCCTCATTCCAGTTCTCTCCATGATTGCCTTGCATGGACTTTGATGTGTACCTGTTGTCTCATCAATAGAATTTTGGATCTTTGAGAGACTTTCCTTTGTCTCCCTCTGGGCCTCGGACTAGGTAGGTACCTGACAAACATTTGATTGTTCAGGTAGCAGCAAATGAAGATGCTGGCAGAGCTGATTTTAAGGCTCAATTGTTTGAGATTTCTGAAAGCTTTTTAGAAGGCAAAAATTTCAGTTTCATGTGCAAAAATATAGTAGTGACATTAGTATTACTAAAATTTAGGAATTTAAATTCTACTAAGAGATATGTGCCAGTTGACTGATAGTAAGTCAATCTCTCTCTCTCTCTCTCTCTCTCTCTCTCTCTCTCTCTCTATCTATCTATCTATCTATCTCTTAAAAGGAAAATTCTCCTGGCTATAAGTGGACATTTTATAGGTAGTTCAGCACTATGGAACATGATTTAGTAAATGATTGTTTTATTAATTTTTATTTTCCAAATCACCTACCTCACTACATATTAAATGTAAAAAAAAAACCACAACTTTACAAGTCTCATCCCTATAATGGTTCATCTAATATTCTTGACATTCTGAAATATCCCCAAACATTTGGCAAAGGACTAAAGTGCTCAAGGTCCTTAAAGAGTGCTGATAATAAAACATCATTTTCTATAATTTCTATAGCATCCTAATTAAAATAAGAATACAAATTTCTTCTCCTGATCTTGCTATGGTAGGGTTAAGAACTGAGGAGGTACAGAGGAAGTATGGTAAAGTTTCTGTTCCTTTAGGATATTCTTGTACTTATTCTTTCCTTTCAGACTCCTTTTGCTTTTGCTTACCTAGTCTTCCTATCAACAAGCTTTCTGGCTAGGGTACAAGAGAAGAGGAGACCACAAAGAAATGATAGAAATGTAGAAAAAAATTAGGTGTTCTGAGAAAGCAACAGCATCAGCCTGTACCTGAGGCATGTTATCTAGAATCACAGTCAGTCCTCAAAGGATGAGGTCAACACTAAAGGAAGACGCAATCTAATGAAAAAATTTTAAAAGTATTTCCTTAAGGAGTTTTGGGTATGTTTTGCAATAGGCAAAATAGAATAATGTAACACCAATACTTAAAAAAAAACCAATGCTTAGTAGGTTATGTTGCTTTTAAATTGAGTAGAACAACATTTTTCCTGTTTCTCCCAAAGTCCTAGAATCAGAAATATCTGACCAGAGCAACGGCAAAAAATTTCCTAATTATGCCTCCGAGGCCCTGCAAGATCCTGAAGTTCTTTTAGGAGTAACAGAGAAAAAAATAAGCAATGTTCAATATTGGTCCGAGTATTTTATAATTCTTTACAAATTGGTACTTCATTTATGGTACATGATAACTGTCAGCTACTAACTTCAGTTTTGGTCAGTATATAACCCATTCCATTATCATGCCAAGTGTTGTTTGTTTTTTTGCAAGAAAAGACATAATATTAATTTGAAATAGGATCCAGGTACTTTCATTATAGGCTTGTCAATATAATGCAACAATCTAGAAAGGTAAGCCAGACTGATTTTAGAATAGTTTATCTTTGGGAAGAATACAAATATAGTGGTACCTTGATACATGAGCACCTTAAGTCACAAGTATTTTGAGATATAAGCAGTTGCAATCAGAATTTTTTGCTTTAAGTTATGAGTGGATATTTGAATCACGAGCTTCTGCTACCCTCCACTAGATAGCCTGCCAAATGTTGGGTTTCACAAGTTACATGAGGCTGTCTTGTTTAGTTCAGTGTCTATCTAGCTATGCGAGTATCTGTGTTGAACTGCTTTTGCTTTTTTCTTTATTTTTGTAATTATAATCAGTTTTTTGGGAAAATTTCTTAACTTTTAACCAAGGGTCCTGATGACGGAGTAATTGAAGGAGTTACCGCAGCAGTAGCACACAGAGGTTGTGAAGGAAATTAGTGGGGGGGAGCCCAAGGTGGCTGAGGTAATCGGTACAAGCGAGATTAAGGAAATGTTGAGGATTTGGGAAAAAATTAAACAGTTTAGACACACCCAGAAAAAGATGCAACAAGTCGTGCGTTGGAGCTGTGTAATGACACTTGTTTCATACATTATCAAAAAGTTCTGAAAGGGAGAAAGAAACAAACTTCCATGGAAAGATTTTTGTTGAAATGGCCTCTAAGTAAAATTGAGGAAAGTGTGGCAAAAATTGCCAAAAGTCAATGAAGAAAATGATGATAATTAAGTAAAGTAAAAAAATAGCAATTAATTTTAGCAGTAAAGTTACATATCATAAGTAATGCATAAGGCCAATTTTGCATTTAAAAGTAGTGTTACGTATGTAGAGAGTAAGTTATGGTAAGCGGTAGTACACAAAATGAAAAGCTTCTCCGCCAGCATCTTCACTTGACCTTGAAGGTAAATAACATTTCTTTACATTCTTCCTTATTATCTATAAATATATTTGTTATTTATAAAATACACTTTCCTATTTAAATCATATAAAACAAAAAAATTGATGTGGTTTTTTGGGGGGCCAGAATAGATTAATTGCATTTCCATTCAATTAAATGAGGAAATTCAATTTGATACATGAGCAAATTGAGTTAAGAGTTTGGCCATGGAATGAATTAAACTCATGTGTCGAGGTACAAGTGGACAAACTAGTAAACTTAGCAGAAACAGAGCAAAGACACTCATTCCGGACACCTGGGACCAGGTCATCATTTGACTCTGTGGTATGAACAGATGATTCTGAGTCACAATTATACTACATGTAAGTAAAGATGTGACTAATTCTGAATCTTGTTGAGGAAAAAGAGAGAAAAGCTTTGGCAGTTAAATTACTGAAAGAACCCTTTAGTCATGAATTCGCTTAAATAAAATGGTCAGAATTAAATAGCTTTTACATAAGAGTGTCCTTAGACCATTTGAAAATGGTCTAATGCAGATTAATGGGGGTACGATCACCTAGAGAAATTCTGGAATCTAGTGGTTGGAATGGGAGTCTACAAGCCAAGTGGTTAAGTACGCTTGAATTTCCCAGAGCAGAGCTTGTCAGACATTTCCTGCTTAAAAACAGTAAAGATCAGGGAATTTATAATGATACCCTTTCTCAGTCTACATTTCTACTGAAAACCAAACTCAGGGAATCTTTTGTCCTCATTCACAGGAGCTTCTGCCTTCCCTGAGTCTGCTTTAGGACATTGGCCTTTTAATCTAACGGGTGGTACCCTTCAGTGTGGTCCCATTTGGTACATGGAATCAGAAACGAGAACCACTTGGAAAAAGCTTCTTTGGGTAAATGGGGAAAAATGCACTCCCCTAAAGCAAAGTTCAGATGCCCTATCTCCTCCATGTCAAGGTGGCCAGCATCGCTGGATCAGGAATGAGATCACAACTGAATAAAAAGCTTGGAAAAGCAGGAACATGCCAGATTGTGATGGGCTTTCAAATCCAAACAGGAGATTCTCTACTTGCTCCTGGGGTGGCAGGAAGAGGAAGCCATGAGTTGGAAGAACAAAGGCAGCAACAGTCTGCCTTGGGCTTCAGGAAAATCCATCTGAAAGTGAAGTGGAGGCAGGCCCTGCAGGGAGAGCCTTGGGGCAGGAAGAGCAGTCCTGGGCCCCAAGCAAGGCCGGACCCAGGTCAGAGCAGAGAGACGTTAGCAAGTGACAGGCCTTGGTGACTGATGAGACGCGAGAGGGGAGAGCCAAGGGTTTAGGAGGACGCCTGGAAACAAAGATGCCTGTCCTTTGGGGAAGGGCTAAGCAAACAACGGTGGGTGAATGTAATGGAAAATTACGGTGCTGTGAGTACAGAGAAGCGGGCGAATACTTAAAGGAACCCATGAAAGTGAAGCAACTGAATAAGGAAAACCAACACACAGCCTCCCTACGATGCAAATGGAAAGGAGATGATGTACAAGCCAAAGGAATGCTGGGACATTCGGGGTCACCCTTGGCCTCAAAGAGCCGTGCAAGGCAGAGCTGAAGGGCTGTGGGTGGGGGACACTGCGCTGAAGGCTGGATTTGGGGAGATGTCGGCCCTGTAGGTCTGCTCACCTCCGTGCTCTCTGGTTCAGGGAAGTGCCAGAAGACGTAGAAGGCAAGAAGGGACCTAGCTGGGAAGAGCTTTAAGTGCTTCATAAACATCAGCTTCTTGACTGACCAATAAGCTTTACTGAAATGGCTTTTCTACTCTATTTTTTTTTTATTCTCTGCTATGTGGAGGTGGAGAGAAGACTATGTTGGAAAATGTAGTGATTAAAAACAAAATACATCAACAACATAAAAAACCAATATTAAAGCATTACTGTAGCTGAAAAGTTTACCCTGTGTCCAGCTTAGTAATGAATCTCCCTAAATTTAGCTAGATTTGTCCTCAAGAAAACAGGTATAGAATCTAGCACTACATCCAAATGTTTTTTATACAGGAAAAAAATAAGAGTAACAAAAATAAAACTCAAAATCCAAAATTTGTATATGAAATACTCTCAAAACCAAAGTAGAAATCCTTCCATCCTTATCTCCCACCAACTCCACAAACTCTATGAGGCAGCCATTACTTGCAAATCCCTAAACCCTGATATTCTATTGGGTCTTTACTTGTATTCTTTACCCAAAATGTCCTTTCTTTCAAATTTACCAACTCATATTCTTTAAGGTGCAGCTCAACTTCCTCTGACATGCCTTCCATGAAATCAGTGGCCAATCTACCTGTGTACTTAACTCATTTAACTTAATATTTTAATTTGGACAAGTTATTTTTTGTTTACATGGTTTTAAAGTGAACTGTTAGGCTGGACTCATCTGATGGGCTATGGCATGCTGTGGATAAATATTATTAAAAGTAACATGCAAGAATTGGGTCTGAAAACTAAAAACTTCACTGATAGGCAAAGATCTTGGGCATATCCTTGTTTTGAAGGGACACCTGAGATTCAAAAACCCCCAACAAACAAAGGTTCTTATCCTTTTCAGCATCATGGATCCTTTGACCCTCTGGTGAAGCCTACAGACATCTCCTCAGAATCATGCTTTTAAATGTATAAAAAATACATTGGATTACAATGGAAACTACTTCATTAAATATAGTTATCCATATATTAAAACAACTTTTTCACTAATCCCTGGTTGAGGATAAATTCTTCAATAAATTTTGATGACTGACTGCAACCATATAAAATCCAAGGGCTATCAGAATTGTACAGGATTGACTTATATGAAATAATCAAAGAGAATGGGGCAGTTTTTTCTTGGATAAGCTATTTGTGATATCCCATGAATCCTGTAGGAATCCATCATATAAGCCTTCCTCAAGTTCAGTCTCATATTGGCTTCTCCTGAATTATCCTGCTCTGGTTCACATCAGTGACTTTGGTTCTTAGACTTACTTTAAAAGTCAGGTTTACTTTGAATCAGAAACTCATTTTTCAGTTTCAACCAATTATTTATTAGGTGCCATTTTGTAATGACCTGTGCTAGATGCAATATAAGAACAAACAAGACAGGATCCCTGCCCTCATGGACATTACATATTTGAATAAGAAAGGTCTAATTAATTAGACTTAGAGTGCGCCTGCAATAATAATAATTCATTTATAAAGTATTTATACATATATTATTTCATTTAATTTTTACAGTAGCTACAACAAAGAATAAGGCAGAACAAGTATTACCCTCCCCCCATCTTATTCATTAGAAAAAACCAAAACATTACATTAAAGTATGTTACTCAGTATAAATTAAAAGCTATTTTAAAAAGCAATTACACCTTAAATTTTTAGGATCATTCTCTCCAATTGCATGGTTTGTGTATAACAACTTGGACCAAGAACTGTTAGTACTATAATAAAAATCGAGTATTTTAAGAATTAAAAATATGCCCCAAATACAATAAGCCCCATTTATTTAGATTTTAAGAAACAAGAAAGTTTAAATAACCAGAAATCTGTCCTTTATGCTTTAAAGAAAATGACAAATATAAAAAGTTTATAAAATGACAAAGAAACAATTTCAGTAAACATAATATTCATGTAGAATCAGTCTTAGCTCATGCTATTTAAATGATTCATTTTCAATGATTTATTGGCAGTTAAGTGATATTTATGATTCTAAATCTAAAAGTTTACCATACTAAAAGTTTATAAAAATGTTTTAGAAATATTTAAGTTTTTAAAATTTTCATTGTGAATTATATTATACTGTAGGCTAAGCATTTGAGAGCTAGTAATTTACATATAGTATGAATGCTAACTTAGACAAAATATAAGTAGGACATGTTAACTATTAACTAGAACATTCCCATTTATATAGAATGGATAAAAAGTTTTTACACATTAATTCTCACAAAATAAAAAAGAAAGCAATGTATTTAATAGTGTCATCAACAAACAAAAGAAACTTGTTTATGCAACGTTTCTTTTTTCTTTTTGGCATTCCTTTCTTCCCGAGGTTCTCCACTCGGGGGTGACATTGATTACTATGACCAATATTTTTCTATATGTTGCCCACATTTTTACCTAACTGGACAAGTAATATCCTCAAAACCTAACAAAAGTATTTATACATGAATTTGATTGGTGATATTTCAAATGAACAGATGCCAAGTGCACTTTTTATGAATAATGTTTGTTTTCTAGTTGGTTTTACAAGTTGTCTATTTTGTTTGGATACTTGTAACTGGCCATGTCCCATGAATACTTCCATCCAAAGCTCTCTCTCCTCAAAACTTCCATCTTTCTCTAGAAGGTACTACTATTATCTTTACAACAACCAAGTTGGTTACCTCAGAGATACCCCTGACTCTTCATTTCCCCCTCACATACACTCTTTCTCCCTCCTTCCACATTTCTTCCTCTCCCCCATGACCTCCCCAAGTTGCCAAGTTTTGTCCATTTTCTTCAGAACTACTGCAAGAATCCTCACTCCAGTTTCTATCCCATTTTCCTATCTATCCACCACATAGTTGTCAAAGCAATTTTGCTAAACCATAGATCTGACCACGTTAAAACATATAATCCTTTGTTTGGCATTTTAAACTCTTCACCATTTGCCTCCATCTATTCTTTCTGGAGGGGCAGGTAGGTAGATAGAGTGCCATGGCTGAAGTCAGGAAAACTTCGAGTTCAAATCCAGCCTGAGACACTTACTTAGCTGTGCGATCCTTCCTTAACCCTGTATGCCTCAGTTACCTCATCTGTAGAGTGAGCTAGAGAAGAAAATGCCAAACTACTCCAGTGTCACGGCCAAGAAAACCCTAAAGAGGGCAAGAAGAACCAGACAACAAAAATTCTGGACAAATTTCACATTATTCACCTCATACACTTTACATAGGCGCTTCTGCCCTACGCACTTGCCCTGCCCAACACCCCTCTTCTCCCTGCTCACTGGCCAGCTGACCAATACTCATGGCCGTGACAGCATTCTCTCCTTGCTTCTGCTGAAGCGCCTCGCATTCATCTTAGGCACAATTGGCATTTACTTAACGTAACGGTACACATACTCACTAGGCACCTCTGAAAGAACATACGCTCCTGAAAGGCGGGTCTGTTTTCCTCCAGTCTGCAGGGAAGTGCCTGCCCTGTCACAGACACTCAGTAAATGACTGGTTGTTGTTGAATTAAAGTCCAGACTTCAGAAACTTGAACTACTCATGGAATATTTGATTTATACAATATACAGGAAAATCCACTTATGTAACCAACTTTTCTGTAACTCAATATAGACACCCAACTTCCAAACCTATGACTATCGACAATCTCGAGCAATTGAATTTTCATAAAGTGCTTAAAAGTGATATCACTTCAAATAACATCATTTATGCTTAATATATTGCATCTGAATTACTTTAATGTATTAAACGAAAACAAAAACACATTCCTCGAAGTTATATAAGATACCCAAGAGGATTTGTGACAATCTCCAAGGCTTAAATTACAATTTCTAAATTTTTGTATGATGGCATTAAAGTTTTATAGGCGGAACCCAAATAAGATACTTCAATTTGAAATAGCATCACAGAGGACTCGATTGTGCACATGAATTTTTTATAGATTATGTAATCAGAGCAGTCAAAAGGCAAACTATTTCGTGTATACCCACATCCCCCCCGCTAGGACACACCGAGGTTTGTCTCCTCCATTGTGCCAGGTAATAAAAGGTGAGAAGGCATTCTGGAAGCCTCTGAGGCAGCCCGTCCTTCCCCAATGCAGATGTCCTCTTAGAGGCCTGAGGGAAGGAGAGGCGAGACCGGGGCCCAGGACATGGAGGCAGGGACAGTCTGGCCATCGGGCCTCACTGGGTCCAAAGGCAGCTCCCTCTTGCTCCCTGCTGCCTCTTTACACAGCGATAGCCACATGCCTATGATCAGAGGGAGAACAATTCCAGGGTGACTCCTCAGCAGATCCTAGGGGGGCTCACGGCTCTGCTGAGGGATCGGGATCCACCACCCACTCCTCCACAGCGCCTGGGCTAGCCACCACCCTCAGATTAAGTAGCAGCGTCCCACCGGCCCCGCCCCGCCCCGCCCCGCCCCACCAGCCTCCTTCCCTCTTGCCACTTTGGACTTTTTGCTGGTTCTCACACACGCTTTTTCTGTGCTTCGGTCCTGGCAGTCCCCAACACTGGGAATGCTTTCCTTCCTCATTTCTATTTCAAGGAATTCTCGATTTCTTTCAAAACTCTGCTCAAGGGCCATCTGTTGCCTCCCATCATTTTCATATGTTTTACACATATGTGTTATGTGTATTTCTATACATATGTGTAAACATATGAAAGTTAACAGTAGTCCTGGTAATACATATTAAGGATAATTAATGTCACAATAAGAGGATATAAACTTGGCTATATTTGTTCTACTTAACAAGTGACTATCAGGAATATTTATCATAAACCAGACTATCTTTTGTGGAAAGGACACCAAAAATAAAGAAAAACTTTTATTGAGCCTTGTACTGACACAGGACATGACAACTTTTCATAAATGAAATGGAAGAACTTAGGTGATTATTATCTCACTATTAAGGACAAAGAGACTGATGGCCAAAAAGCCTTTACTTTATATTATGTAAAGAGTTCCTAAGGAAATACTTTGATATGCATAAACACATTTCTCAAAATTTGGGTTTCATTTTGCTTACAGAATCACAGAATCATAGAATCTAAGTTATCAGGGAACTCGGATAACATTAATCCCAACTCATACAAAACATGTTATTTTTTCTTTTGATAAGGCAGTTTGACTCAACTTGTTACTTAATTTTCCCTGTCAACAGAGCTTGAAATACAAAAACTATCCAAAAGAAAGTCACAATACAAACTACCTGTCAATTTTCCAAAGCAACCTTCAAAAGGTACTTATCCTGTTCATCAATTCTATCAGCAAAACAGTTTCAATTATTTTCTTAGTGGAAATGTGGTTTTATGAAGGCTTTAATGTACTGATTTGACTGGGGGGATGTTTAAAGGTAAAAATAGAACTAAGATTTTTCTTCATGTTGGCTTAGGTTTGTTAGAAATAAAGAGAGAAAACTGATAAAAGTAAAACAGATTTTGAAGAGTTATTTAAGGTTACCCCTTAATTAAAAACCACGTTTAAATATTTTTAAAAATCTAAAAGACAATTAAAATGCTCTAGTCTGTACTGTAATACATCTGAAACATTTTAGTTGCCCTTTCAGATAATGTCTTTCCCTCACTTTTGGTCAACATAATTAATAATTGATAATATTATCCATAAATATTTGTATGTGATCTACTACTTGAGTCATAGAAATAGATATTAAACTCTCCTGATTTTACTCAAGATGAGGTTTTTTAATATAAAATTTAAAACCACAAATTGAAACTAAGTAAATTCTGAATTTAGGGTGGGCAACGAGGGTCAAGTGACTTGCCCAGGGTCACACAGCTGGGAAGTGTCTGAGGCCAGATTTGAACCTAGGACCTCCCGTCTCTAGGCCTGGCTCTCAATCCACTGAGCTACCCAGCTGCCCCCTCATATTGAGGTCTTTGAAGAACAAGTTTTACATAAATCTAATAAACAACTAAAAGGCAAATCATAAACACACACACATGACACAAGCACTCTTCCTGTACCCACATGCACCAACCTCACCAAGGAGTCCCAGATGATGCATGCATATCCGTTTCCTTACTCTCCTCACAGTAAGGTGATGGTCGGCTTCACTACACTCTCCTCCACATAACTAGATGTGTGGGAAAAGAACAGATACAAATTTATTATCTACAAATTTTGCCTTTTTTTCCTTTATGAATAGACAGTGCAAATTTGTGCCAAGATTTAATGATGAGCAGTAGGTGAATTCTAAGTGTTTCGAGAGTACTTTTCATTGCCAACTGTTCTATATTGTCAAATGAAGTTGATTTTATTAGCTTTATCTCATAGGGTGAAGGTACCCTCTAGGATTGTTGGTATTTGTCTGGTCAGATTCAGAAAAGAGGGATACTAAAATATTTGCACTGCTGGTAATTCAGATGCTGCGGAACAACAGAATTCATTTCCATTTATGGCAAAAAAAACCCTCTATTATTGACAAACCTGCTGTTTAAACTCATTAATGATAGCTCCTCTTTAATGTGGTTCTTTCACTCAAAAATCTCAAATTTTACAAGGACAAGAACTTACTACATCGGTGACAGGCAAACTTTTTAAAGAGGGGGCCAAAGGATAGGAAACACTCATCTGTCAGTCTGTTTCTAAGGCAACTCTTTCAAAGTTTCATTGTGTTGTATCCAACTCATTGTATTTGTCAGATTAGGAATAATGTCACGAGGCCAGATAGACCATTTCAGGGGGCTGCATCTGGCAGGCCACAGTTTTCCCATCACTGTAATAGTCCCCTCTGGTGCTATCTAATAGCTACCACTGTGACTTAATCAAAGAGATCCAAAGAGATTAAACAGCTGGGTCATTATTTGCTCTACCAGAGGATTCAATATAGTCTATAGACATTTGATAGGTGGACTTATTTTTAAGAAAAATAAATCATTTTTAAGTATACCTGGACCACTCTTTATGACAAAATTTATTGTAGAGAAGCTCCAAACAATTACACATTTAAGAATTTGAATTCCTTTCCCTAAACTCATTCTAAATTGTTTTGGAAAAGTAAATAAGTGATTAACTGTGTACCTCACAGTTTTACACAAGCAGATCTATGATTATAGGAATAATGTTAGTAGATGGACAATAAACTGCCAATAGTAATTTTCAAATTCAATGAATATCAGATCTCTTTGAAGGGGGTAATCTGAGGAAGATGCAATCCAAGCATCCATCCTGGCCTCTCTTTCCTGCATCTGTTCTACCTCTTCTCCTCGTTCGTGGGAGTAAGAGGACTCGTGCTAATCGGACCTCTCAATTCATGCATGAAGTTCACTGAGGTGACCAGTCTAGGAGGGGTTCCTTTGCTATGAGTATTGCCAGAAATATTGCAGTTTTCCTTTTTTATGCTTCTGATTAGCAATGACAAATCTATCACCTCAAGGCATATCTGATGCTCACCATCACATCATTTTTAGAAACTAGGTAAGGAGATGCCCTTTTTCACATAACATTTTACAAATTGATTGGAATAATTTCTTAGGAATTTAGCATAACTGTGGTCATTGGAAAAACCATCTAAAACTCTTCTCATTCTCTCAGAAGAAGGAAACCTTTGATCCCTGAACTGTGTTTAGAGGAATTACTATTAGAATTTCAGATGCAGTGGATCCATTGTGTCTAATACTATTAAGTTAATCATGGTATTCAGGGTCTAGAATCTGTTAAAGTTCCACTAAAAACTTAGGTAGCAAGTAAAATCAACAAATTGCAAATATCACATTCTTATCAGTCTTCTGTATCTCTGCTGAAATAATTATAAAGAAGGGGATTATGAAAACTTCTCATGCTGGTAATCACATAAGATTCAGGATAAATAAAGTTGGTCTAAAATATATTCAACATTTGAAGGATGATTGTTATTGTTACATATGTATTTAAAATCTCAAATTTACATCATATGAAGTCAGAATTTATAATTCACAATGAATTAAAGTTCACTGTTACATTATAAAAAGAGGACTTGTTAAGCATATTTCTAGCTAAATAAGACTGCCATTGCAATACTTAGCACTTTCACAATTTTTCAAGTACTTTGTAAACCTCCATTTAAAATAACTCATGTTTGTAACATACTAATTACAAATTTCTCTTATTTGTATCTACTGATTTGAATAGGACTTGAACTGAAAGATCTTTACTGGGTAACAATGAAAGTCACTACAATATGTATTTCTAAGTAATACAACCATTTCTTTACACTTATTCTGAATTATTTTAATCCCCACTATTTCAGACTAATTATTTTTGTTATCAGTCTGAACCTACCGGGTTTTGCTGCACTATATGCATTTCTGTGTATAATATGAGATTTTATCTTGATTTCATTCTACAGTTTATAGATTACTGGAATAGGTATTTGTTCAAATTCAGGTTCTGCTATTTATATATCTCTATGAAGGATTTGGATTAGATGACTCTAGAGAAACATAATGACTTCTTTCTATACCTCAAATTTTCTCATTTGTTAAAAAAAAAGGGAGATTAGGCTGGATTATAATCCAATTATATTTAAAGTCTATGATTCTAGGATTATTATGTTAAGATTGATACCCTACAGTATTGTTACTATAAATGAACTGAGGAACTCCTGGTAAATTGTGGATTGACATTTTGGAGATCCATGGGTCTTAAGAGAATTGACATACAGGGTTGTGTGTGTGTGTGTGTGTGTGTGTGTGTGTGTGTGTGTGTGTGTGTGTGTGTGTGTGTGTCTGTGTCTGAGTGTGTGTGTGTATCCATTCACAGGCCAAAAGACATTTTATCATTCAAAATAATAAAATTGGAAGAAAATGTAAAAACAAATTCAGTTTAAGCTCTATCAACTTAAAATTATTTCTTATGGTATGGAAAGAAAGTTGTGGTAAAAAGGAATTTTAATATTAAAATAATTTTCCTTGACAAAACATTAAATAATTCAACATTGACCTTGTTCCAAATTTTATGCAGAACTGTATAGTAATGAAGATGCATAAAGTTACTCCTTTGGAAATATATATTAGTATTGTAGACTTTAACATCTAGGAATAGTAAGAAAAGCAACAAGCAAAACTGTTGCTAAAACATTTTAAATAAAACTTCTGTTTATGGTATAGGTTAACAAGTGCCTTAATTTGAACTAGTTATCTTACTTGATAGTCAAATTTTCTTAGAAGAAAATGAAATATTAATCAAAACAGGAACATTAATTAATTTAATTATTTTCATTTGTATTTAATTTTTATTTTATGCATTTTATATTTAGTGCATTTAAATATATTAATTAATTAAAACAAAAAATTAAACCAGGAAAAACTGTTTTATATAATATTCTAAATAAATAGTTTTCAGTAAGGTGGGTTAGCTAGCAGCAGTTTTATAAGTATTACGGGTTTGTTATCAGTTACATGATCTAATGAAAAAAATCATATGGAGACCTTTTGATAATCTAAGGAGAGGTTTATAAAAACTTCCTTTATGTGGTAAATAATTAGCATTTTGTGTCTATCAAAATATGTGCTAAGAGTTTTTTACATTTTGCTCCAAGAAAAACTGCTAGGAAGAAGAACCAAATTATAAGCAATCACAGCATATCCTTGCTATTTGCTCAGGGACAAATTCTGGACATTTACAAATACAACAACACTAAAAGCTTAAGATAAGTGTTGGAGGGAGAGGAACATTTCAAACTATTTAACATGCAACTTTATGAAAAATCATTTTTATATCAGTAAGGAGATTCCAGAGTGAGTGGTAAAGCAAAAGTAAACTTTATTCTATTTCAAGCAGGAAGTACAGTTTATGCCCTGAAAAAAATCAACCATGGGGAGCTGAGTTGTTCTGTGTCTGTGGGAAAAGAGATAGAGAGAGACTAGGAAACTAGTTCTATGACTCACTGAGTGGTAAAGACTACTACTAAATTGGAGCAGTGTAGAGAAGAGCTCAGATCTCTTTTCTTTCTAAAAAAGCCAAATAGGGTTTAAGATCTCATAGCCTCTACAGCAAGAAGGTAAGCCAAAACAACAACAACAACAACAACAACAACAACAAACAAAAACCAAACCAAAAACAATGAAAACAACATTTTCAGATTAGTAAAATACACCATAATACAGGACTACATCGAATAGAAAGGTGACAAGAATGTAATATATCTAAATATTTTCATTGTTCTTGGGATGGGGGGAAGATTTTGGAATTATTAATATCTGAAAGTGAAAATCAGCAAAATCATGGTGTTCATTTTGCCTAACCTTTATCAAACCTTTACTGGAAGTTTTCTAGAAATATCAGTTTTAATGACAGCAGAGGCAAATGTACAATGTTTTGCACGTCTTAGGTTCTAATTGAATGTAGGTAACTAGTGAAAAATAAGGCAAATTTATGCTTAAAAGTAAATTTCAAATCAAGACAGTGAAATCAAACATATCCCCATGTCTAAATGACCTTTCATGTCAGCATAAATTCCCAATAAGCATTCTGAATAAATTTGATTGAATTTACTAAAGGAGCTTTCATATGAAAACACGATTGAAATATTGCTTCTTCACCTCAAACTTGTGTCTTTCACTACTCGTGTCTTCCTCCCATCCCCTTCCTTTTCTTTTCTTTTTTTTTTTTAAACCCTTAACTTCTGTGTATTGGCTCCAAGGCAGAAGAGTGGTAAGGGTGGACAATGGGGGTCAAGTGACTTGCCTAGGGTCACACAGCTGGGAAGTGTCTGAGGCCAGATTTGAACCTAGGACAGTATTGACTCCAAGATGGAAAGTAAGAGTTTAAAAAAAATATTTCTGAAATGAAGATTTTACTATATCACGCATTTACTTAATAAATACAAATGGCTCCTTATTGACTCTAAAAATAAAATTAGTCTTCTTGTCTAGTTATATTGTTAGTAATTAATTCAGTTAATTTGATCAAACAATTATTATATAAAACCCATCCTTATCTCCCCAAGCCACAGAAAGAAATAAAAAAGAAACATTCAATTCACATTGCTTTCAGTAAAATATATTAAAATATTAGTAAATATGATAATAAATCATGAATAGTTTAGTAATTACAAAATGTAAAAATAACCATAAAAACATATTTTTAATGACTGAAGAACATCTGAACAAATTGAGTTATATGTCAATATATGTAACTGTACAAAATGATTGTTATAAGATTTAAAGAATTACAAAGAAATGTTAAGATACATAAAATCAATACAAGGTAAAGAAAGAATATACACAATTATGGAGGGAAAACTTTAAGAAAAATTTCTAATGAGCACATCGTCAGCAAACAGACTGGGATTACTCTGATGATGAGATGCAATTTCACTGAGTTAGCTGATCATTACCTCTATCTAGAGCAGACACTGTAGATAAGAACATACAACACAGTCAAGCTACGGAATGTAAACAGCTCAGGTTTTATGGTTTTAATTTTTGCTTTGTTCTTTATTTGGCCTGTGTATCCTATTATTCATATTTGTTGAGATTATCCAGTTTATAATAAAATATTTTTAAAAGACATGAATTGGCATATTAATACTATTTAAATATTATAATGAATATTCAGTATTTGTAACTGAATATTTTATTACTGAATTCATTAGTGAATATGTGGAACAACTATGTGTCCTAAACTTCTTGGTGTATTAAGCTTAAAATTGCACTATGATTTTTGGATGGGTCCCAATGTATATATATATATATATGTGCATATATATATACATATATATGTAATTATTATTATTTGAATTACAGGATTCCAATGTCTATCAAGGTTACCCTTCCATATAACAGGAGTTAAGACAGTCTCCCCCTGACAGGTGACTAAAGTTGTCCAGGAGACTTGATGGGCCCAGGGACTGAAGGCTGAAGACATAAATTCCTGGTAGTTTTTGGCCCTGCTAATTTGGCCTCTTGGTCTTCTAAGGGAATAAAAAGGTCCATACATGCATAGCTGGGTCCTTCAGACTTGGGGGATATCCTAAGATCACAGGAGTTACCAGACCCTGACCCGCTAACCAGATATGTTTCCATATGATGAGCATACTGAGTTTCTGTAAGAAGAAAAAGGACCCAGGCTAAGTGCTAGAAGAGCTCCTTGGTAGAATATTTATTCTAAGCCACGATTTAGTAAATTTCATGCTGTTAACAGCTGAATGAACAATTGCCTCATTTTGTTCTAACATTGAACCTGAAAAGGGTATCAGTCAGTTCTGGACCTTCCAAACATCCTAATTGGGAAGAGAATTCTATCAAGTTGAAGTTAGTGCAGATGAATTCATATTTCTCAAATTATTTCTTCCAATTTGTTAAAGTTGAAAATAGAAGTGACAAATAATATATGACTATCCTTTTTGTAAAAATTATATGTAAAATTTTAAAGAAGTTAAGGTAGAAAATTTTAGGGAGAAAAGCACAAATATGGAAATGAACCCAGGCTATATAGGCCACATTAACATTGAAAATAGAATGTTCTATAAAATAATTCATTAAATTATAAAAAATATAAAAATTTAGGACTCTATCTGCCAAGACAAACATAGAAATTACATGAACACAACTACAAAACACTTTTAACACAATTAAAACTAGATCTAAATAATTGGAAAAACATTCAATGCTCATGGATAGGATGAGCTAATATAATAAAAATTATAATCCTACCCAAATAAATCTACTTAATTCAGTGCCATACCTATCCAACTACCAAAAAAACTTTTTATAGAATTAGAAAAAATTATAACAAAGTTTATCTGGAAGAACAAAAGATCAAGAATATCAAGGAAAACAATGAAAAAAATGTGAAGGATGAGGGTTTAACAGTATCAGATCTTAAACTGTACTATAAAGCAGTGATCATCCAAACAATATGATACTGGCTAAGAGACAGAAAGATGGATCAATAGAATACACTAGGGATAAATGACCTCAGCAACTCATTATTTGACAAAAACTGCTGGGAAAATTGGAAAACAGTATGGGGAAAATTAGGTTTATATCAACATCTTACACACTATATTAAGATAAGTTCAAAATGGGTAAATGACTTAAATATAAAGAATGAAATTATAAATAAATCAGATGAACATAGAATAGTATCTGTCAGATCTGTGGGAAAGGAAGGAATTGATGACCAAGTATGAGATAGAGAACATTAATGATTTTATATCCAATTTAAAAGGTTTTGTACAGACAAAATCAATGCAACCAAAATTAGAAGGCAAGCAACAAACTGGGAAAACATTTTTATAACAAAACTCTCTGACAAAGGTTTAATTTCACAAATATATAAGGAACTAAGTCAAATTTACAAAAAAAATCATGCCATTTCCCAATGATAAAAGGTCAAGGGACATGAATAGGCAGTTTTCAGATGATGGAATAAAAGCCATCAATAAGCACATGAAAAAGTGTTCTAAACCCCTCCTGATTAGAGAAAGGCAAATTAAAACAACTCTTAGGTACCACCTTACACCTAGAAGATTGGCCAATATGGCAGCAAAGGAAAGTGATAAATGTTGGTGGGGATGCAGCAAAATTAGGGCACTAATACACTGCTGGTAGAGTTGTGAATTGATCCAACCATTCTGGAAGGCAATTTGGAACTATGCGCAAAGGGCTTTAAAACACTGCCTGTCCTTTGATCCAGCCATACCACTGCTGGGTTTGTACTCCAAAGAGAAAATAGGGAAAAAGATTTGTACAAAAATATTTATAGCTATGCTCTTTGTGGTGGTAAAAAATTGAAAAATGAGGAGATGCCTTTTGATTGGGGAATGGCGGAACAAGTTGTGGTATCTGATGGTGTGCTGAAAGGAATAATGAACTGGAGGAATTCCATGTGAACTGGAAAGATCTCCAGGAACTGATACAGAGTGAAAGGAGCAGAACCAGGAGAACAATGTTTTGTACACAGAGACTGATATAGTGTGGCATAATCAAACTTAATGGTCTTCTCTACTAGCAGCAATGCAATGACCCAGGAAAGAACTGTGGGAGCAGAAACGCAGAAGAAAAACACAGGATTGATCACATGGGTCAATGGGGATATGATTGGGGTTTTGATGTTAAAAGATCACTCTATTGCAAATATGAATAACATGGAAATAGGTTTTGAACAATAGTACATGTATAACCCAGTGGAACTGCTTATCAGCTTCAGGTGGGGGAAGGGAGGAGGAGGGAATGATGAATCATGTAACCATGGAAAAGTATTCTAAATAAAAAAAAGAAAAGGAAAAAATAAAGAAAAAAAGAAAACATTTAAATTAGAATGTTCTATAAAATAATCCATTAAAAGTTATACCTAAAAGTAAACAGGTTGTTTCATTCTGATCTTATGTTTCCATATTATGCTGTTTTTATATATTATGGGAAAAAAAACCCAAACCTTTTATTAAGTGACTATTCTGAATCTTGTTGGCTAATCGTTTATATCAATTTGACTTAAAATGAAATTTATCTTAATTTCAATGTTTTAAAATCGCACAGACTAATAACTATCCAAATAGTATTCCATCTCCTGTTTCCACTTTTAAACTAATTCTTATGATATACACAACTATAGTTGTAATACTGGTAGAATAATGCATAAATATTAAATCCAGAGAATGAAATGAAAAATTGAAATGTGAAAGGCATAATTTATATAGATATTTGTCTCCTGGAAGATGCCTTTGAGGATGCAGAGAAAGAAGGAAGGGATTAAGATACTTGTAAATAAATTCTATTAATATCCTTTAAGATTCTTTAAGTGGAGTAATTTTGCATTTAGTTAACCACAGAAAACTATCCAGTCTATCTTGTCTTTGTGACTCAAGTTAGTACAGAATTGAAAATCACTTATTAAACTTGAGGATAAGTTATAAAGAGAGAGGCCCAACTAAACTGGTATCCATGGAATGACAAGGGATCAACAGTAAGGACCCTTGCTCAAGGGATGGAGAATTAATAGGAAGATATGGACAAGAGTGAGAAAAGGTAAGAGGGCACAGATGAACAGTGATTCTCCCCACTGCTAGAAAGAGAGTATAACTTCAATGAAAACATGTAGCCATCTTAGTAGAAGATGCTGATCTAAACAACGAAGGGGAGAACAAACAAGGTTAATTTCATTTCCCCCATAAAAAACTTAAAAGCTAATTGGCCAAAAATTATTAATATGCTCTATGACTTAAAAGTTTCTTGATTAATGTTGATGGTACCACTATCCTCTTGACTTCATTTTCCACCTATCTCTGAATCATGACTCCTCTACACCAGTTTTCATCCAGATTTCCTCTCTTGCCCCTGAAGTTTGTACTTTCCTCAGGAACTACTCTGGTATCTGAAAAATGGGCTTTCACCTTATTTTGCCCAGATACAGTCTTCATCTCACTTTCCTGCCATTTCCAGATCATGTCACCTCACATGTATCCCCCTCATATCTCTTTATGTGTTGCCTTCTTGCATTGGAATGGATGATTGGGGTCAAGGCCTCTCTTGGATGCTTTTTCCTTGTATTCCCAGTGTTTAGTACCAACTGCTTAATAAATATTCTATTTAGTTATTTATCTAGGCTCCAAATTTCAATCATCTTTGACTCTTTCTTCTATCTGTGCCTCATGTCCATTTGGTTGCCAAAATTAAAATGACATATCGTTGTCAGGTATAATCATCAATAGAGTTATTACATTCTGCATAGACAGGCCTTATTTCCTAAGTGCCAACTCTAATCCATGAACTGCCTACTGGCAATTTTGAAACATATCTTAAAATTATCTCAAATCCACTATGTTAAAACATAATTCATTGTTCCTCTTCTAAACTTTGCTATTACTGTGTAGAGCATCATCATCCTTTCATTCACCCAGGTATTATCCTGGTGTCATCTTCAACTCTTCACTCTTACTTAGCCTATATATCCAGTCAGTGGCTAAATCTTCACTTTTCCTCCTCCAAAACATGTCACATCTGCTTTTTTTTTTATCTCTATTAACATGACCATCGGCCTAATTCAGACCCTCATCACCTCCTTTCTGGACTATTAAAAGAGCCTTTTAATTGGTCTTCATCAAGTCTTTCCCCATAGTTGTCAAAATAGTTCTCTCCTCCTCTTCTCTAAGGCAGCAGATAGTCTTATATAAGTGTTGATATCAGTGCTTTCAAGCAATTTGTATTTCTATATTCCCCATGTTGTAACTGAAGACATATCACATACACAATTAAAAAAAAACTTATGAAGGAAATAAAGTGAAGGTTGATGTGCTTTGACTTGCAATAAGATTCCAATGGTTCCTTCTGTGGTGGTAGATAGTGATTATTTTATTTATTTTTAAATCACAAGTTCCTTGGGGTTATCTTGGAACCTTTGTTTTGCTGATGATAGTTTAGTCCTTTGTAGTAACTGTCCTCTTGATTCTGCTCATTTCACTTTGCATGAGTTCATTTAAATCTTTCTAGGTGTAAGGGTTAAAATAGGGGTTTTGACAAAATAAGAGAGCAGCTTTTTTTTTTTATTTTTTTATTTTTATTCCAAACCCTTAACCTCTGTGTACTGACTTATAGGTGGAAGAGTGGTAAGGGTGGGCAATGGGGGTCAAGTGACTTGCCCAGGGTCACACAGCTGGGAAGTGTCTGAGGCCGGATCTGAACCTAGGACCTCCCGTCTCTAGGTCTGGCTCTCAATCCACTGAGCTACCCAGCTGCCCCAAGAGAGCAGCTTTTAATAATTTAAGTTTTAATGAGAATATAGTAGAGTTGTAAATTAATATTATCTTGTTACCAGACAAAAGAAAACTTTTAGCAGTTTTTAACAATTAACAATTTAGTTTAATTAGAGATAGTAACGAGAACATAGTAAAATGAATATAGCAAAGGAGGGAAATATAGGAAAGAAGTAGAGAAAGAAATTTTTCTAATGTCTATACTAGTTATCCTATAACTGCCTATAACTACTTTCTAAAACTGTGTATATCTACCTATAACAACAACTACCCTACAAAGTTCCAATCCAATCCACCCAATCAAAACCAACCCAATCAGTATTTAATCCGACCCCAATTAGGTCTTTCAACAAAGACCAGCCACATTCCAAAAAGTTCAAAGAAGGGAAAAAAACCCTAACAGCCCAAACCCAAAAGATAAAAAAAGCCCTCTAAAGGCTAAAGCCAAAAGCCCTCTCAGTAAGCTCAGGCCCACCTTTATATTCCAGCAACTAAATGCCAACCACCAACTAACCACCAATCCACACCACCAATCCCCAACAACCAACTCACACCCAGCAGCCAAATTCCTGCAACTGTCAGCCCTCAACTGTCAGCAACTGACAGACTGATCGACACTTGGCCCCTTTTATAACCTTCTCCTACCTCACTTCCTGTCCCATATCTATGGTAAGAGGACCAACAGATCCCCTGTTAAATGAGAGAAATTAAAGAATTCCTTTTTACACAGATTTTTTCAGTGCTTATCCCATTTGTCATTTCTTATGGCACCATTACAACCATATATCACACCTTGTTTAGTCATCACTAATGGATGGATACTTCCTCAGGTTCCATTTCTTTGCCACTACAAAGAAAGCTGCTAAAAATATTTTTGTACAAGTAGGTCCCTTCCCCCTCTTTGATCTCTTTCAGATACAGACCTGGTAGTGGTACTTCTGGGTCAAAGGGCATATACAGTTTTATGGCCCTTTGAGCATGATTCCATATTGTTTTCCCAAATGGTTGTGTCACTTCATAGTTCCATCAATAGTGCATTAGTGTCTCAATTTTCCCATATCCCCTCCAACATTTCTCATTTTCCTTTAGCCAGTCTGATAGGTATGAGGAGGTATCTTAAGAGTGGTTTTAATTTGCATTTCTCTAATCAATAGTGATTTGGAGAATTTTTTCATACGGTTACTGTTAACTTAAATTTCTTAACTGCCTTTTTACATCGTGTGAAGTAAAATACCTCTATCCTGTGGAATGGTGGGTGTCACAGAGAAATGTGTCATGAACTGGTGTCCCTTGGCATCCCCTGGTGTCAGAGTGAGTGACGTGGCAGAGCCAGTGTCAGTGAGCATGGGCATCCCTAGCCAATGTGGTAGAGTCAGTGGAATGTCACCAGGGCAGGGCATGATATCTGAAAGCCAGTAGTCAAAAGGAGAGGGTTCTTAAATGTGGGTGAGAAGTGCTCTGGAGCTCTCTTAGCTTCAATACCTGCCCTGACACAGGTGCTCAATTTTTGGCTCTCTGAGCTGTCCAGGCACTGGCTCATCGTGGCCCTTGATCTAGGGTGAGCTGTGCTGACACAGCAGCAGGGCCTGAGGCAGCCAAATGAAGAATCATGTTAGAGTTAGGCTGAAATAGCTCTTCTCTCTATCACCTTCTATTTTTATTAATAAATGCTTATAAATCTGGTGTTGAGCTTTCAGACCAATTTTTATTTGTTACAGTATCTATCCTTTGACCATTTATTAATTGGGGAATGCTTTGTATTCTTAAAATTTGGGCTCAGTTCTCTATATATTTGAGAAATCCATTATCAGAGACACTTCTTATAAAAATCTCTCCCACCAAATTTGTTGTTTCCCTTCTAATCTTGGTTGCATGGATTTGTTTCATAATGTTCTCTATGTCTAGTTTAGTCAAAAAGTCTTCCCTTATCCATAAGTCTGACAGATAAACTTTTCCATGTTCTCCTTTTTTTATTTTTATTTCTAGATCAAGTATATGTACACTTTACTTTTTTTTATCTTTATTTCTAGATCAAGTATATGTACACTTTACTTTGGAGTATGGTGTTGCGATGTTAGTCTATGTCAAGTTTCTGCCATATTGTTTTCTATTTTCCCTGTAATTTTCGTCAAATAATGAGTTCTTTCCCACATAGCTTGGACACATAATAATTAATAAATGTTAATTTAATTGGATTGGCCATGATGTTCATGATACATGTGACAGTCTGAATAGTTCTAAGATCCAAGTTTCAAGAAAGCAATGGTCTTATAATTCTAAGGCATTTAATAAATGTCTATAGTATTCATTTCTACTTGCTTCCTGGATAGAGATCCTTTCTTTTAACAACTATTTTAGCCCAAGGTACAATATTTTGAAGTGACAAATGTCTGTCTGACTTAAATTCACACATTATTCTGCAGTGGAAAAGGTGTTTTCCTTCCCCAAATTTGCCTTATAGGTTGTATAAATAATATTATTCTCTATTTTACAGATGAAAAAACTATGATTCAGAGAGGTTAAATTACTTATCAAGCATCAGACAGTAAGAAGCCAAATCCTAGGACATAAACTCCAGGTTCTTTGGCCTCTTCCAACATCAGTGTTCTTTCATGCTGAACAAAGGTTCATCACTGATCACTTAACATTCACTTGTTCAGAGTGGCTCTGGCTTCTGGTGGCCAGAACTCAAATTCTACCTCTAATGCTTACTACCCTGGTGATGTTTGGCAAGGCACTCAACCTCCCTAGAATTTAGCTTCCTCATCTGAACTATGAGGGTCTCTGAATGTGACTTCTAGTTCCAGAGTTATGTTTATTCCTACATCTCAATTTCTCAAATTTCAAAGTCAAACAAATATCTACTATTTGTCTCACTTCAAAAAGAAAATGTTTTCCTAGGTTTCTAAAAGGAAGTTAAGTTCTATTTTAAAAATAAATTGAAACAAAGAATTTTCAAGAAACAATGTATTTTTTTTCTAAGTCCTAACTACAAGAAATGCAAGCTTTTCACTTTTTAGGCTGTTCTATCTCAAGGTAAAAAGTAAAACTCTCTTACTGAAAAAAGATCATTGATTACAAAAGGATAAAAAGCACATTCACTAAGCTGGACCTTTACTGACCTGGTAATTCTCACAGGGGAAAAAACTCCAAGAGAAAAATCCAAGTTTTTTATTATAATGGATTTTATGTCAAATATAGTTAAAAAGAGAACTTGGACCAAGACAAAATATACTTCTTGGTGAGTCGTTTTGTTTCTTTGTTCACTTAAACTTAAACTTTCTGGTGCTTGCGCTGAATCTTTATTCTATTTAACTTAAAAAGAAGAAATGTAGCCTCCTTCAAACAAAAAATTTAACTGACAAGTTGGTTTCATAAAAATGTGAATATTAAGCATTTTTAAGTATTATACCATATATATACATATACATATACATATACATATATATATATATCTTTGCTAAGTATACTTCTACTTCAAACCAAAAAATATATTATTTAGGGAATTCTATTAACGCTCACCAATTCCAAAGTAAATTGATAGTACTAAAGTATATTTTTAAAAGGACAAAGAATGATCTAAAAACTATTAGTAGACCATAATGATACTGCCTAGTGCAATGTTTCTTAAACTAGATGATCAAAAGCCTTAAGAGATCACAATGATGCACAAAAAGTTTGTTAAAGCCCTCGTCCAACATTCATGAAGTATTTTCAAATATATTTTTTAATATTTTTGAGGTTTTAACTGTTTGTTGTCAGAAAGAACTGGTGCTAGAATATGCAAAACTAGGGGGCAGCTGGGTGACTCAGTGGATTGAATACCAGGCCTAGAAACGGGAGGTCCCAGGTTAAAATCTGGCCATGGACACTTCCTAACTGTGTGGCCCTGGCCAAGTCATTTAACTCCCCATTGCCTAGTCTTTGTCACTCTTCTGCCTTAGAACCAATACTCAGTATTGATTCTAAGACAGGAGGTAAGGGTTTAAAAAAAAAAAGGAATATGCAAAACTAGAGATAACATAAGAGGAAAAGTTAAGTGCAACAATATGTTTTATCCCTAACTTACAGCCTTAATTAAAAGGTCTTCTTTTAGTTGGAAGTAATTTTTATTCCTTGTCATTTATGCTAAGGGAAGGTACAGGGTCAAAGCTAAAGAAATCTGGCAAACATCCTTAGGAGAGAAGAATAATTAGGCAACTTTATTAACTGTTTCTATTTATATTTTTGTTTTCAAGGTTCATAATATAAGTGAAAGACTCAGCCATAAGTAAATAAATATGGATTTGCATTTCACAAATACAGTTGAATTTAGACATGCTTTGATTTCATGCCTTGAATCAAGTTTTGAAATGTGGACAGTTCTTTCTCAGTGTAGGGAAGTTTATCTAAAAATATAATGAGATTTGAGATTAGAGAAGAATAAAACAGGATTCATCAGCTCACTCATTATTCTTTCTTGTTGAAGCCATTAACCAAGACAGACTCATTTATCTACATAACTTAATTACTTACATTTTTACAAATATTTCATCTCAGATTTTTTCCAATAAAATGAACACTAGTTGACTGGTTCACTTTAGTTAATCAGTTAATTCTAGTTAACTCAAACTAGGGAGTTGTTTCAGACATCACAGTTTGTAAGGTTATAATAGCCCCCTCCCCAAACTGTTTCTTTTTAGCATGAGTGAAAGTAGGTAGAGCCTTTGCACTATTGCCTTCAGTCTCCTGGTTTGTCACTGAAAAAATCAGTTGGCCCCTGGAATTTTCTGTGTATTTTTTCCCTATTTAATAACACAGTGGTGCTTACCTACATTTCTTATTCTCTGAATAATAATTATAAACACATTCATACTTCTGGGTACATCCTCCTGTGTGTGAATGGGTTTGGAACGCATCATAGCTTAAGCTCTAAACTATTATACTGCTTCACCTGCAACTGGCATGTATGTTGCATATGTCTGCCTGCTGGTAATGAAGAACTGTTGCGGATATTTACTTGAAATGTTCCCTTAATTATGTGTGTGTGTGTGTGTGTGTGTGTGTGTGTGTGTGTGTGTGTGTGTGTTCAGAGTAAATTATTGCCTTCATGGAACACAAATTACAATTTGTCTCTTTTCCAAAAGGTAAGTGTATTTGATCCAAACTGCTGAAAAGGTTTCTTTCCTCTAAGTGGGGAAATGACTCTTGTTTTAAAAAAAAAAAGATTAAAAAAACAAGAATGGTGAACAGTAGCTCTAAAAAAGGGACTTCACTGAAATGAAGGTAAGTCTGGACCAGCTCCAAAATGACTTTGTTTTTAATAAGCCCCTCTTGATTAAACCATGACAGTAGACACCAAATCAAGATTTTTGAGCATTCCCAATGAATATGATCATACTTACATATATATATATATATGTATATACACACACACACATATATGGTATATAGCAATGTATATTTAAAAAGTATACATAGAATGTATAGCAATGTCGACTGCTCTTACTGTGGCATTACAGAACTGTACCACTGCCATCTTCGTTTTTTTAAAAGAATCCAAATGCCTGACAATTCAAGTGCTACTTGATACCTGTATAGTAACCACTAATAAGACAGTATCCTAAATGTCCTGGTCTCAAGAGTTTCAGCCAAACCCATTGGGAAATGCATTGAATCGAGTGTTAGTATTGAATATTTTTCATATATCAAGATATTTTAGATCAATGTATTTTTCACAAACTGAATTGTGAATGATTCAACTCATAAGCATTTCACAAACCTTATAGATTAAGGGAATAAATTTGCCAGATTTAAAACAAACCAAAAACCCTCCCAAGAAATAAGACTTGGTGGTGAACACTTTTCAGATAGAATGTCCAAGGGCTTGAGGAGAAGAGATGGGGGTGGGAGAAAAAAACAGAGAGCTAACTCTTTTCTTCCTCCCTTAAACTTGATAGAACCCAAGAAAACAAGGAACCAGGGAGTTATTGCCTTTGCGACATAATCATCAGCTTAAATAAACACTTAAAATTGACCAAAATAGCAAAGACTTTGCTATTCTGCTTTACATATTTCTTGGCACTCTGCTTGATGACTCCCATTTCAAGGTTTCCACATCACTGTTTGGCACTATTAGAGCTATAATGAAAGTTCCCCCATATCTCAAAGTGATCCTAAAGAGAGGAGTGGATTGGGAAAATCTCATGCTTTCTTCTTTAAAGTAAATACTTAATAAGTGCTTCATTAAAGAACATATGACTACAATTTCACAGTTCTTGTTGGGGAGATGTGTTTTAATTGAACATATAATATAATGATGAAATCACCAGCCTCTCTTACTCAGTGTCAATGTTAATTTTGTACAAGCAAAAAGGTTCCTAGGGTAATTTGTTTTTTTTTAACAATCATGTGTGTTTAAAATTGACAAATTCACTTGACAATTTCATTTAAGATATTAAAATTATTTCTATCAAATCAAAGAAATTGAGAATCTAATAAGGCTAGCTTTAAAAAGTTTGTTTTGCCTTAAAGGTTTGACTATGAAGATTAAAAAATATAAAGCAAACAATTGGGTTGATGAGGCAAATCAAAAATTTTAAATCTTTGTTAAATTTCTTTTCAATACAAAGAAGAAACAAATGTAAGCATATAAAAAGTAAATCCCTTAATAGATCCAATTCCTCAATAAGGTAAAATACTCAGTCACCACCATGACTGAATTTTTCAGCATTTTAATATCTTAAAGTTAGAAATCATTGATTAAGGTTAAGGTCCTTAACCTTAACAGAATAATATCAATAGTAAAGCAAAATATTATGGAAAGGATGGAGTTTATGGATATTGAAGTCAAGATTTTGTTTATTCCTATTTTAAATGCACATACTATTTCTGTGTTTATCCAAATAGAATACTACATTACTGATTTTTTTCAATCAGATTATCAACAGGTAGCACATTTTAGGAAAAGAAAGAAATGTCCTAAAAAGTGCCCCCAAAACTGGTGATCAATAAAACTAAAGAATCAATTGAAGAGTCTCATGGGAAATGGACAGATTAAATATAAAGATGAAATTAGGTTCAAACACACTAGTTCAGTTTGGTTGTTCTAATAATAAAAAGTAATAAACTCTAGTAGATTATTTCAAAGCATTTTCTTCAGTTAACTAGAAAAGTCAAAGGTAGATTCTTTAAAATTATGACCAAAATGTTCAGATCTCTACTATCAAAACTGCTGGCTTTCATGTTTATTTAATTTCTGTTTGAATTTTTCTCCTTCAAAAGTTGTTGTGGGGGCAGTGAGGTGTCTCTGTGGATTGAGAACCAGGCCCAGAGATGGAAGGGTCTTGGGTTCAAATCTGTCCGCAGACGCTTCCTAGCTGTGTGACCTGTGACAAGTCATTTTACCCCCATTGCCTAGCCCTTACTGCTCTTCTGCCTTGGAACCAATACATAGTATTGATTCTAAGATGAAGATAAGAGTTTCGAAAAAAAAGGAAGAAGAAAAAAAGAAAAAAAAAGTTGTAGCAATCTAATAAGCAAACTAGGTTTTGTTCTTGTGACATCAAAGATTTCACTTTAGAAATTTTTTTCCATAAGGAGATGTTATTTACTAATATTATTGCCAAATAATGTGAGTAAAGAGAAGTCCTTCTCTGAACAGCCTGGTCACAAGCTGAAGAATTTTTTGGCCACAGCAATTGTTGAAGACTGACTCCTGAATCAGATAGCAACGATGCTATCTGATGTACAGAGTGAGAATTATGGATGAAATGAAAGATCTCAGGAGTAGAGAAAGACTGTTATTAGTCTGTCACTCCAAAAAAGATCCTCCCTCTCTAAAGCCTGGTACAGTACATAGAATACACAGACCAGGTGTCTGTAAGGGGAATTCAGTCAACCCCACCAATGATGCAGTACCATCAAGAGAGGAATCCACAGAAGCTCCCAAAGCCCACGTAGACTTCTTCAGAACTCTGAGCCAACAAAGGAAGTGAGACTGAAAACTGGCATCTTTAGATGTAGGAATGCCCTAAAGGATATACTCTATTAAAACAGTAGAAAATCTGTCAGAGTAGTAGTTGTTTAGTCCAGCTTCCTGGCAGCCAAGATTTAATTGACTCATACTAACCCACTTCTGGTCTTTAAAAATCCTCAAATTCAACCTGCAGCTTTGTTCCATGGCACTAAGGCCCGATCATTTTGAGAGGGGCCAGCAGAAGGCAGGAGAGAAAAATTTCTTGTTGTATTATCGGCAGCATCATTACTGTCCTGTCACTCTTCACCAGTTTTGTCCCTGCTGAATCAGCACCTTCAGTTTAGAGATCTACTTATAGCCCTTACTTATTACCCTCTCCCTTTACTGACTTGGGTAGCAAGAAAGAAGTTTCTGAGTTTAAATAATGATACTTAGGTCTGAATCCTACCTTAGAAATCACTTAACCATAACCTTTCCAAGCCCTGAAAGAAGCATGAGTCTTGATACTCTTCTGAAACTTCAGAGAGGCTTCAAACAACCCTCAGGACTAATTCTAAATTCTTCTGAGATATTTAAAACATCTTTACACAAGATTATGATCCTTTCCAGGTCAAAACTTAAAAAGAAAACATTTTCAGAAATACCTATAATGATTTAATGCATTTAAGTTAAGACTTTAATAGATTATTTTTCAGAGAACATTTTGATAACTCAAAATTTTTAATTTAAAATGTCAAGAATTCAAGAATGGAATTTCATAAGAGAAAAATCACAAGCTATCAATTAAAATTTAGAAGTAGCGCAAGAGAAAGGGAAGTTTTTGCAAGAATGTCTTTTTTTATTATTTCAAAAGAAAAAAACACAAATTTCTGATAGATCATCTCAGAGTCAGAAGGGAACGTTACTTGTGCGCAATGAAGAGGAACTGCAGAAGGATGCCGTCAGTGAGAGCTGTAGTCTGAGGCTCTAAGGCAGCCCTGGCGCATTCCACCACCATGTCAGCGTGTGGGCGGGGTGTGTGCAGATAACGTACATGGCTTACCTTTAGAGAACAAGGTAGATGGGAACCCACAGATCAAGCTCTTACATCCCACACCTTCAACAACAACACTGAAAAAGATCTTCAGATCTTTGCTGGTGCAGGAGGAGCATCTTTTTAATCTTCTTGTGGTAGTTTAGGATTTTCCTGAGGGAGGAGAGAAGAGTAAGAAGTTACACTGGAGCTGTGGCCCCTCTGGTCCAAGATGACTGTTGTGGCTTGTAAAATGGAGTCTTTGAAGAGGCTGGATCTAGTGACAAGTGGTGGTATTTCCTAGAGAGCTATCTTTCCTCTCTGAGTACTGCCTCATCCTTCCACATTAAGTCTACACACTTCAAATGAGTGCAAGTTCCACCATATCACTAGAAGAACAGGTGAGGGGGTGAGAATGGGGTGAAGGAACAACAGAGATTTGCTTGGGCCGACGAATGGTCACACTGGCAATTCAACTCAAAATCCATATGACTGAGGCAGATTCATCCCAAAGCAGTAGAGATGGGGCAAAACTGGAAAGAGACCGAGGGAAGCCTTTCCCATTTCTCTCTTTCAAAGTAATGATCCAAGCACTTGCCTGCCAAAAGGCAAAAGACAGAAGCACAGCAAGCTGCACTGGGAACAATGGACAATGAGTAGCCACCTGCAAATCCACTTAGTGCCAAGTGGATCTGAATTTCCAAAGGACGCAACCCCTTCCTGTCAGTGAAGGAGTCACTGTTAGGGGCTGGGGGACTACCACCACAGAATCCCATATAGAGACAGGGGAGGAAACAAGCAAGTATTTAGCAAAACACTCTGACAATATAAACCACAACCACCTTACACTACATAATGCCAACACAACTCAAAACAAGAAACCTGAAAGCATCTGAGATAAAGAGACTACAAACAGCACAAGAAAACTCTGACTCCTAAATAGAGAAGAAAATAAAACCTTTCTTTGATAAAGAGCCCAAGAAATCAAACATTGTACCTAGGGCATTATTATCAAAAATAATTCTTTTAAGATGGAGAAAAATTAACAAACCATAGTAATAGTGTTTTAAATATTAAATTAATTTTTAAAAACTTCATTTTGATAAGATAGTAAACTAGTTCAACAGTATAAAAATAAATCTATTTTAGCAAACACACAAAAATTACTCAAACACTAACTTAAGCCAAATAATAATACTAATATGTAATATTTCTATAGTGCTTTAACATTTGCAAAGCTCTTGACAAATATCTCATTTTATCTTCACAACAATCCACTCTGGAAGGTGTATTATTACCCTCATTTTAAGAGGAGGAAACTATAGTACAGAGAAGTCAAGTGATTTGCCTAGAATCACAGAGCTGACAGGTGTCTGAGGTAGGATTTGAATTCAACTCTTTCTGACTCAGGTACAACACTCTATACACTGTATCATCTAGCTGTCTCCCAAATATTGGGGGATGGAGAAAGGGAGGGGAGAAACGACATTGTTGTTTTGGTTTATCTTAAATACTGTAGATACAACAAATATTTATTGAATGGATGTGCTTATAGTTTTCATATGTATCTTCTTTATTGTACTTAGCAAGGTTCCTGGCACATAGGATGCTATTCATAAATACTTTTTGATTGACTGAGTAAGGTCTTTTCATGTCAAAGGAAGGAAGTGGGTAGATGATAGACATAATCATTACAGAACAAATTCATCAAACTAGCCAACTTTTAGGTTTTCTTCCTTGAATCAATCACATTTAAAAAAGGATTTTAGAGCCAAATATAAATTCGCTTTTAATAATAAGCAGTTAGCATTATTACTGAAGACAAAAGCCACTTTAATGACTAAAAATAACACAGTAATATAAAATACTTATTTCCCCTGAAGTTGTCCTGTAATACCTCCTCTAGGCTAGAAGTCAAAATGAGCTCAGGGACCCAGAATACTTGTGTCAAAAACATAAGTTCTGGTGGGTCTTTCTTAGCTGGGAAGACTTTGAATTCGGGGCCAAAGACAGACTGCATGTATATTGCCAGAAGTACAGTTTAGGTAAATGGAGTAGGCCTTATCACCTGGAGATACCAGGTGATTAATTTCTGCCCAAGCCATATTACAAATGTGTGTTGGCGTTATCATCAGAAAAAAAATCATGGGGCTTCTGAACCATCAAAGAAAAATAAATACAATTTAACTACTTCCTGTCAGCAAATTAGGAACTGAAGAAAGGCATTCTGTTGATGTTGGTAGACTGTGATTTAAAGTGAATTGCCAACAAAAATAGTAAGAAAGCAACTAACAAATGTGCAAATTATATTTCTATTTATAATTAAATTGTCAAAGATAATTTAATTTAAAAGATATCCTACCTTAACCATATGGCCAAGGTAAATGAAAACTATTTACATTTCACCAAGCATAATTAAAATTTTGAAGTCTTACAGTTCATATTAGAGGTCCAAGTTATTTCCTTTTGTGACTACTTTATAATCAGAACAGAACGTCTTAACATTTAAAACATTAAATTGGCACAATTCCATCAATTTTCTAATGATTCCTTTCTGTGCAAATGCTTTCTGGTCTTTAGAAATAATTTTTTGAAGAGGAAAGATGGACAAAGCAGATGGTAGTCTGCTAAATTGGGCCCTATTAGATTATAACACATATACTATGCTGAGCAAAGAAAACTTCTGAAGGAAAGAGTAAGTTTGCTGAACAAATAGACAGGACTCCGATCCTGACTCTTAAGAGGAGGAATAGGCTCTGCTCTGGGCAATAGGATCTATAGAACTTGTTCAGCAGAATGGAGCCTCTTCATAAACAGCTGGCCCTTTGCCAAATTTTTACTTGGAGGAAAAAAAGATTCACAAACGAGTCTTAGATCTGGAGTTTTTTGTGTCTTCCTGCACTGGACCTATAAACATCATTATTACATTAGTGATACAAACACTTCATTTAGACACACAAAACTGACAAAGTGATGGCAGGGCTCATGAAATACTTTTTGTTGCTGTTGGTTTCTCCTCTGGCATTCCCTGCCCTCTGCCCCCCAATCGCTAAGGAACTTCTTGTAGATATTTCTTTTGTCATTGATTTGTAAACGACTCCATTTCTCACGAGTACACATTTCTCAAAGGTACACAATTTCCCAACATTTCAATTCAACAAGTACTGATTGAACACAAACACCAAATGCTGTGATTTAAGAAAACAAACAGAAACATTTGTAGCATTCTAATTACAATAACTTCTATCAGTTAGCTATTATCGAGCTTATTACCCTGCATTTTGGTTTTGTTTTTTCCTATAAAGAATCATCAATGGCTAATAATATTACCACCCCCTTACATTCTGCACAGATGGTGCTCTCACAACCATAGGTGGGTGAGTTATTACCTTCATTTTACCAATAAGGAAACTGAAAAGATATAAGTAACTTTTCTAAGGTCACAGAACTAGGAAACAACAAAGTTGGACTAACCTTGCAACTCCTAGTCTAGTGGTGTCTTCACTATAATCCAAGGTTACATGATTCAATATAGAGAATGTGAAGTTACCCCCAATTGTGTCAATTGTTACTAATTTGTTACATCACTCTGCTTTTATTCATAATATAAATGCAAAATGATCAAGAATCCTCAAAAAAGCAACAAAAAGAAATGTTCCTACCTTGACAAATCCTGCCTCTTTCTTTGAAGACCCCCTTTCATGTCTTTCGACAAAGCTTCCTGTGACTAAACTGAGAGGTCTGGGACCAGAGTGCGCTCCCCTACTATGTGTGGCTTGAATGTCCTTCAGAATCACACACTCGTTCAACTCAACACTGAAAGATTTTTTGAGGTTAGGAGCAGTCGTGCCTGTGCACATGGTGTCCTCTCTCTGCCTAGGTGGGACCGGGGGGGGGGGGGGAAGAGGCATGAAGCTGGGCACCGAGGGAGGTGCAACTCGTGAGGTCCGCCCAGCCACCCCCCCCACTCTCCGCCAACCTCTATGCCCTGTCCTGGGGCTGCAGTAGCACCCGTGCCAGGCCTCGGCACACCAGGGCATCTGTTCATGGGGCGCAATGTTGGCTGAAAAGGCCGTGTGTGCAGAGAGCATCGGAATCAGTTAGGGGCAGCAGCGTTCCTTTTCACAAACATATACCCTGCTTCCCTGGAAGGTTAGGATGGAAAGAATAATGGGGTCATTAGGAACGTTCGGAGCTGCTTCGAAGGCAGAGGACCTTCCCAGATCTCCTTCAGATCCACTGTCTACTTAGGGTCAAAAATACAAATTACATCAAGTCATACTTATCACAGTTGAGTTGGCAACTGATATAACAAGTGACTTTCTGGATAGTAAAAGGCCTGGATGTGGCAAGCTATGAAAACTCTTGTTCAATTCAATAAACAGCTGATTATCCAAGAAACTGCCTGCTTCCAGCCTCAGCATGGCAAGCACTCATACCTAGCATGGTTCTAGATGACCTTTGGAGTTCCTTCCACATCTGAGACTCTGCCTTCTTGCCCCACGAGTTCTAAGCTATTGAAGCAGCTTATTTTTTTCTTTACCCTTTTGGTTCCTGGTGCCCTTTTTTCTTATTCTCAAGTGCCCTTTAGCTGTTTACACTTATATGTTTACTCTTTGTTGCCCCTGTGTCTCTTCATACTATTCAATTCTCTTTCATCTCCATTAGATGGTGAGCTCCTCAAAGGCAGACAATGATAATTTGACTGTTTGTATATCCCTAGAGGTTAGTTAGTCTGGCACATAGTAGGAACTTAATAAAAGCTTACTGACTTGACAATAAGACTACACATATTGAGTTAAGTTTCATGAAGAAATAAATGTTCTTAAAATAATTTAAGCTATGGTGAGACTAACAGGCTTAAAACTGGGACATATGTTCATTTGAAAAAGTAAATTTTTTAACTCTTATCAGTGTTTAATTGATGGAATGTATAAGAGTGTTTTTGAGGGGAAGATATATTTTCAGTTATTTCCTCTTGACTATGTGAAATAACTATGTAACCCTCTCTCATGAAGGATAACTGCTCAACATCTTACTCTGGAAACAGATAACCCCTCTTGTATACTATATATCAGGACTGTACTATATGTATCTTGATTTTAGTGTACTGGGGTGGGGGTTGGGGAGAGAGATAGTAAGCCAATAAATACTAACTCTGAGGATGATAATTTTGTATTGATTCAGTCAACCAGCCCTATAAATGACACCTCATTTTAAAGGTATTTTTTTTACTACATCACTTTTTAGCATAGTTATATTTATTTTTTGATTTTTAAAATAGCTTTCATATAAGTAATTCTTAAATGAGAAAAAAGATTTTCTACATTTTAATTATCATGTCTATCAATGCATTTTAGTTTTTAATATACTTTATTAAGTTCTCTTTTTTTATAAAACATTTATTAACTTCAAAAATCAACCTTGCTTTCAAATTTTTTTCAATGTAATAATATCATAATGTTCTATCTTCTGAATCAAAGCATAAATTTCCGTGGTTAGTCTTAGATCTACTCATATGTTTAACTCTAATAAATATTTTTTGCATCATTAAATATTTTATATTCATAATTTAGGGCTATAATAGCATCTAGTAGAAAGTCCTATTTTAATTAGCTAGTCAATAAAATGGACTTGATAGTCAACAACAGTTTTTAGATATCTTGCTTTTCCTTTAAAAATTCTAAATATTTACTTGCCTTTAGAATATATTAGGGCAGAATTCTCTGCACAATCACAAGGCCTGAGTGACTGATGGAATAATGCAAAGTTGGAAGCATTCAAGAAGTACCTAAAGGTACTCCTCTATGGAATATGAAATAACAGGGTAGAAAAAAGGCTGCTAAATGGCTTAATGAATCCTATAATCTGGTAGATTTAGATTCTAAAGCCCCTAAACAATGGGATTTAGTTAGAAGGGATACATGTTTTGTCATTTTGACAAAACAAAACAAAACAAAACAAACAAGAAAAATTAGAGCTTTTAATATGATGTTTCCAAAATGCCTTCCAAAAGATTGTCAAAGACTTACTAGCTGGTGGTATCTTCATTTTTATTTCTTTTATTTGGACAATTATTATGGAGTACAACACTGGCTAAAATTATATTAATTAGGAAAGCAGGACTGAATAGTCACTGCTAGTGTGGCATTCTCTTGATTTTAGTATTTCTGCATGTCCTAACAATTTTCCTCAATAAGTTTCTTTCTTTTTCAATTCTTTTTCTGTTTTTAGCAGTATATTTTACAGAAGTGAGAGGGGTTACAAATTTCTCAAAGGAAACAATGTATTGCTAATCAGAAAGAATTCTTTTAAAATATAATTTTTCATTCTACACTGTGAGATAATAGAGTAAAATAACAATGAGTAATGGCATCTGCACTAATTAAGCATGTCACATTAGTGTGGAATATAGGATATGTACTTTCATGTACAGTTTTAGTTTTCTTTTTAAAGCAGATTGGAGAACCATTCCATGAAGGATTTGTTCTGCAGTTCTAAAATTAAATTTAGGCAAACTAGGGCTAGAGAACAAACAAAATTGTCATCAACACATACATACATAGTCCTTTAATGTTTACAATATGTACAATCATAGAATTCTTACAGCAGGAAAGAATCTCGTAAGATTATTTAGCCCCACCTGCTCATTTTGTGATTAGGAAGGTAAACCTTATAACTGACCTGCCAATGCCAGATAGCTGCTTAATTGTAAGGCTGGAAAAAAGAATTCTTCTTTTTCATCCTCTAATTCTTTAAAATCTTGAGACTAAAGGATTCTGACATATTATTCATAGATGAGGAATAAATTCTGAGTTGTATGTAATATTTTAGATTTTTAGTGAAAGAAATTTCATCAGAGGACCAAATGAAATTAAGTTTTCTACCTAAGGTGGTTATTAATTTATATTCTAAGAAAAGTTCAAATTGTGAAATGTTTGTAAACATGAGGCTTCATAATAAACTTTTTTTGTTATTCTTATTTTTGTTTCCTAAAACTTACATGTGTACATGTAATTTTTTATCTAAAAATCACTTTACATACCTTCCCAACAAGATTAAATAAATCTTACTTATTCTTACATATATTTCAGTGTTTAAATTAAACTATGAAAACTATCAACCACACTGATTTTTCATCTTCCATGATAAAGACAGAGAATTTTGCACTATGTGATCACCTTAAAATGGTTGAAAACTGTTTAGAAGGAAAAGACATTGAATAAAAGAAGACACAAAAGAAAGTAGAATAGAGACCCACATAATTGTTGATTAGTTAAAGCTACATTTTCTAATTTTTCAAGGTAAAAAAGGACTGTAGATGTTCTCTCTCTTATATTCTATATTACATAAGAATCAATTCTCTCTACAGCATCCCTCTGAGATGTTTTCTAGCCCGAACAAATCCAGTGACAAGAAAGGAAATTTGTCTTAGGAGTCAGGAAAGATCTTGTCCCAGGTTCTCAGGCTCCCCTGCGAACCTCCCCTTCTCCCCCACCCCCACCCCCAATCAGGCTAAACACTTCTACTTCCTTCAACTATTCCTTATATGGCAATATCAAACATCACAAATGCAGAGGTGCCTCACATAAGAATCGCTAATCTAAGACCTTCATTTTATGGAGAAGGAAATAGAGGCCAAAGGCATTAAATGACTTGTCCAGGACCACAACAGGAAGCAAACTGCAGAAGCAGCATTCAAATCTTTTAACTCCAAACCAGGATGGTGTGCTCCCTTTTTTATGACCCATTCCCATGATTCTGGTTATCTTACTCTGAGTAGAACAATATTTGCAAATTTCCTATTTCTGACACCTCTCTTCTATATGCTATGTTTCTTCAAGAATTACTATGATGGTTCTATAACTGAAACTGCAAATTCTTTTGGTCAATTTCTCTTGCCCTAGAAGAGTGAACTTTAAAAAGCACATCTATCTGTCTCTTCACCTCCCCCCAAAAATGTTCTAAACTTTCTAGTTTGAAGATTACTTAGGCAAGAAGGAAGCAAGAGAAGTTTTGCTTTCTCTCAGTTTTTGGCATGACACTGCTTCCTATATATTAGTTCATCATTGTTTAAAGTAATGAAAAATGTTTTCTTATTCTTAGCATTCTTGAATCTTGGATTTCTCTGATCATTTTGGGATTTAGTTTTTATATCATTGGTTCTTGTTATTCTTTTTTTTTTTTGACCCATATTACCTTCTGTCTCAGAATTAATACTGTGTATTGGTTCCAAGGCAGAAGAGTAGTAAAGGCTAGGGCTTGCCCAGGGTCACATAGCTAGGAAGTATTTGAAGTCACATTTGAACTCAAGACTCCCCATATCTGGGGCTGGCTCTCAATCCACTGGGCCATCTAGTTGCCCTCTCTTGTTATTCTTTGGAAGCTATTCTTGGTTATATAACTTTCCTTCTAGCTTTTGTATTTTTCCTTTGAAAAGCTGAGATCACAGAATACATACAGAGCTTCCTTGATTTTTTCAGCAATAGTCTTTTTCTCCCATATCATGATAATTTGTGGGCATACTGTCAGAATACTAGGTCTCAAAATTTTCTATCTTTTTAAATTCACATTCATTGCTACATGTGACCTGGGATTTCTCTCCTGATCAAAGAAAGCAGACTTCAGAAAGTTCAGAGAAAAGAAATGACATGATCAGGAAAAAGAACTTTTCATCCTGTAGTCAGTGAAGTGAAAGTAAAAGAACAAATTCTTTGTGGATCAGAAGGAATTTCAGCATCTTTGCTGCAAGGCCTGCCTCAGACACCTTCATAGGTATGTCTTCTGCACCCTCTATTTTCCATCAGGCTCCGGATATACATTCTGCCACCACTGTCTACCTCTTGGGTCCCTCCTTTGAACCCCACCCCCCCACCTGATTGTCCACTTTGCTTCTGCTCTTTCTCTGATCTCCAAGCACAGCTGTTTCTTCTTGGTCATACTTATGTTGCTAGGCTACCTTCACAATTCAGACTTTTCTTTCCAGCCTTATTTATTCCCTTCCCCACATGCTATGGCCTATCAAGCCAGCTGTTTGTCACACATGACTGTCTCCCAGAGTTCTGAACCTTTGTATCATTTCCTTACAAGCTCAGTTTGAGTGCTCCAAAGCCTTCCATGACACCCCCAGCTACCAGGATCTTTTCTCCTCTGGGCCCACCCCAATGTCATGGGATCTCTCTGGGCTCCTGCTATCTCCCATGATAGAATGTAAGCTTCTCGAGATCAGACTTTTTTATTTTTCTTTGTATTCCCATCACCCACCACATAGTAGGTACTTAAGAAATGTTTATTATTTTCCCATGCTTGCTCTCTCTCTCTCTCATATTTCAGAATTTTACAGATTGTGTCTAGACATTTTTGTTGCTCATCCTCAAATTTCAATTTTAAAATCCCCTTGATTTCATCAAGTCCCTTTCTAAGCATGCCTTGTGAGAGAAATAGTTTTATCCCTATTCAGGCCTGGTATCTTAAGTCATGACAAGAAAATCAACCCTGCCCTTATATACTGTCTCTCTTCCAAAAACAGAACCTTTAAAACCAACATAAGGAGAGACAAAGCTATGACCTCTCCTTCCAGGCCTTTGGTTTCCCATCCAAGGGAGAGGCCCTCCCAGAAGGCAATGGGGCCATTTTTCATTTCATTTGCATTCTTCCTGCCCAGCACGTAAGAAACACTAAAGAAATGCTTGTGGATGTGAATATGACTTTCAGTATTGCTACGTCTTTGCTGCTGGAATAATCCGTTTCCATTTGGATAAGCAGAGGTGACAGGCTCTGTCATTCTTTGATTCCCACTCCAAGAAAAAGACAGCCTTCTTTTCAGGGAGCCCAGCCTACATTCAGCTGCAGCCAGATCCCTCAACCCGAGGTCCCCCACCACAAGGACCAAGAGGAAGGTTCCTTTGTGCACCTGGCAAGTGACTGTGGAGATGCTTCACTGTTCTGTGGAATGGGAGGTGCTGCCATATTTATCCTCTAGGGGAAAGGACTCCTACCTGTTTGGTTCTGAGTTTCTCCCTGGCTTCCTCTTCATGGATTATTTCATCCCATCTGTTCAGTAACTCTTCATCCTGATAAACCAGAACACAGAGAGAAATCCTTCAAACCCTTCATGTTCTCCATTAGCAAAGAGCAGTTTTCACTACAGTTCACAAGTGCCTTCATTGGGGATATAAATACACCACAAGCCTTGAATGCCACCAGATCATTTCTTTCAGGTGTCATACTTTCTGATCTTAATAAAAACAATTTCCCTATCAAGGTATAACCTGAAAACTTCCCCAGAAAGTGGCTGCTTGTCTCTATTTGGGCTCTGGTTATATCAAGGCTTTGGAAATTCTATTTTAAAAAAACAATGTAGATTGTTCCTTCTCTAGGGAGAAATTATATACTGTTTCCAGCCCATTTTCCCATTTACTGATATTCTTTTATATTATACATTCCTTCTATGTTAAAACTGCTCATCTGTTCAGGTTCTGACTAGTGACTCTAGTTTGCTTATACAGACTACGGCCTCTGGCTTGAGGGCCTCGCATCTTAGTAAGAGCCTTGGCTAGGATATTCCAAAATCTCTTATTCAATTCTTTCTATCTCTTTCTATTGTCAAGCTTACTGTCTACAGGGTAGAAAATATCATAGCACTTTGGAAAAGGACTATTTCTATTCTGTGTAACATGTGAAGTCTAGGGAGGGATCCACAGTAACTGGAATGTCTTCCTCCTAACTTAAACCTGATTACTTTGCCCACAAGTGCATTGATCAGCCCGTATAAAACCAAGGGTGACAATTTATGGGGCATTGTTTAAAAATTGTTTCTAATACATATTTTCTGTAAAGTTGTATAAATCTATATATCATACTGATTATACAAATAACTTGCATTAGTTTTTTTGTATACATGCTCTTAAATTCCTAAAGAGCCCCAACGAACAAAATGTTATACAAGTGCTTAAAAGTAAGGAATAGTGATTCTGATCTTTCTACTTCTGAATAAGGCAGGATAGGATGTGGTACATGGGAGAATTGTTTTAAAGACATGTTTGATAACATATCTTTATGTGGTTGGTTGATGGAAAAGGGGTGTAAATTAACTAATGCATAGAAAATGCACTGACATTCAAAGAAAATGGTCCACGACAAGTCAGCTGAATTGGTTCATACACAAAAATAAATTTCTCAGGCAACTCACAAAATCCAACATTCAGTATGTCCAATTTTCTATCAGCGCTAGCAGGGCATCTTTTTATTCCAATTCAAATATAGCCTAGATGAAATTCAGAAATATAGTGATGCTTTATAATCAATAATTTCCCCTCACTTAATTTACAAGCATGGTCAATTCTGATAAATATGCAAGATTTAAGTTATTCTCCACCTTGGTATTTTGCTGCTAAAAGGAAGATAAGATCTATATCAGAAAGCTGATTGAAACTTTTCAGTCCTGTGTTTTCAACAAATTCTACAGTATTCATTAATTTGGGAGTAAATAAAAGAGATGAGAAATCCAGTTCTTTCTCAATAGCCATATGCCAGCCTATCTGGATGCCATTTCAGCAATAAATAAAAAGGTCTGTCTAGCTACTGGTAGAATCTTTCTTTTTCTTTGCATTTAAAGATAACTGGGTTGACATATTTTCAGATGAGAAACTTTTAATGGTTGAATGACTGAAATTTTCATTAAGTAGGTTATATTATCCTAGGTGTAAAGTTAGTTTCAGGAAATTTTCTTTTTAACCTTTAAAGTTTTTTTTAAAAGATAAACACTAGATTAAAAAAATATACAATTCATCTGCTTCTCTTCAAGAAACCTATGTTAATTTCTTCTTATTCATTTACACAGTTACACATAACCTTTTTGTTATTACATATTCACTTTATATTAGCAACATAAGACTGTTTTAATTAATGATTTCACTAATTTTTAAGAAGATGCAGCCTTGATAATCCCTAAACAGGTATACCTGGAAGCCACTTCAGGGTAACCATCTTGATGAAGTCCATGAAAAGAATCTAGCAATTCTTATGAAAGTTATGCCATTTGTGTGTCAAAATGAACTTTTATCACTGAATAAGAAAATTAAATTTGTTATTTCCATCAGGTAACCTGAAAATACAAGGCTGCTCTATGTTTTGTTTGGATTGGCTTTAGATAATTTTCAAGTTTGCTCTTCTCCCTCTTCTTAAATTATCCAATAAAGATCCAATAAACAATGGCTTTATAATATAAGATGGGTTTCCTCAAATATGGTATTATTAGTACATTATAATATAGTATATATTGTGTGTATAGAGTAGTCTCTGTGATTGACTTTTATCACAGATATTTTATGTGTATATACTATGTAGTATGTATAATATAGTAAAATTTTTCTTTCTTAGTGCTTACCTTGCTTAGTCAGTTATTTATAGTCCTATATACTTGTCCTTCCCACAAATCTAACATGTAAGACCATAATATCAATTTATTAGGGTTTTTCAAACTCTATTTCCATTCTTCCTTTTCTGCTTCATTGTTCTTTTAAATTCTTATTTCTTCTTAAAGTAAGAGTGCTCCTCCCTCAGAATTTACTATCATACTACACTCACATTTTTGGGATGTTCCCATTTTGATATCTTTACTTATCTAGGCCCAAACTTGAGCTGCCTTTTTTTTCTTTTTTTTTTTTTTTTTCTTTTTTTTTTTTTTGCTATAGTGCAAATTAATTTAGTTCTGGTTCCTTCCTGAAGAGATGGGGAAAGCCAAATAAGAGCTGTATATATATGCAAGAGGACATTTTTGGTATATGTCATAAACTGATGTGTCATAGACATTCTGGCTCCATTTGACTATTTGCTTGTGTGAATGTTTCAAAGCTTTATGTGTGAGGGCTAGAGAAACCTGTCCCCCTAAGATATCAATAGAGGGATGTAAGGAGGCTCTCCATTCTCATCAGGGTTTGACAAAGCTGCCCAAGCCTTTAAAGTGAGAACCCAAAACATGCTTCTTATCTTACTACCTAGCCTACTAGTTCTGTTCCAGGTCTATCTGGAAAAGAATAAATTAGAATTTCATTTGTTAACTTGAAATGTTTTACATCTGAGTTTAATTTTGATTAAACACTGGACTTACACTTATCTGACCTTTAATATGACTTGCATATTATACTAGGAGAAGATGGAAGAAGTATTACCATCTATCCAAATTTCTGGGCTGGATAAAATGATCAACCACTAGGAAAAACTCTTCCCAGCTGGAGAAATACAACCTGCACTTCAAAAGTTCAAAGCACTAATAAATCTATTCTAAAAATTTGAGTTATTTTTTAATACATACTAAAGTTTTTTTGATTGATCTTGTTTGTGCTACCAAGATGTTATTAATTGAATCTACAGATGCTATTTCTAGAATTTCTCAGAAATGTATGTTATAGAGTGAGTTTAATAATAATTACCTCTGAGTCTTTCTAACTTGTACAGAGGCCCAGGGTCTTAATTTCTTGCAGTACAGTGAGTTTGTAACTTTCTTACTGTACAAAAAAATTTTGTCTACCACAAAAGCAAAAGCTGGCTGAGTAAGTTAAATTATGACTTCACACACACACACACACACACACACACACACACACACACACCAAATGGCAACTGTAACAGCTGTCTGAAACTGCTACTCTGCTAAAACTACTCTAAACTCTACCAAGCAGAATTCACTTTCATAATCTGCCAATGGTCTTAGTGCCTTAAAAACTAAAAAAGCTTTTGTTTTAAAACATGCTATCATTTCTAAGGTAAAAAGAGAACAGGGTTATGACAAAGTCTTCATATTTATTCTTAAGAAATTTAAGAACATATTTATACCATATGTTCTTGGCCTAACTAGAAATTCACCCTATAGAATTCTGAACCCAAAATGAAGATTTTTAAATACTCTAAAGAATAAAACTATTTGAACTTACAAAGTCTGAGGGGTTTGTATCAGCCCTTCATCTTTTTCTTGCTATCCCTGCTGCTACCATCACCTGAAATGCCCTACCATATATAAGTGTTCTGAACACCCACACTTCCATTAAGATATGACAAGTATTAGAACTTGATCAGGCTTAACCGATTTTGATGTAGTAACATTCTCTGATAAGGGAGCAAGTTGTCACAGAAGTCTGAGACTGGAATTGTTAGCAGACACAATCTGCTAAAATGCCTAACCTTGTGAGGCAGTAATTCATCGGAAAATCTATCAAGTCTAGGGAAAGTGGGGCAAGTTTTCAGTACTAAGTAATGGTGCATTATCTCTGAAAAGATGCTCTAACAGCCTCTATAGAGGCTAAAGGAAAAAAAGTTGAGAAAAGAGGGTAACTTCTTTTAGCAAGAAAATATATAGGCATATGGGCAAACAAAATATTACAATTACCTGAATCTAGTGAAAAATATGGCCAAATTGTTTAAGCTTTAAGGATCACACAACACAGTGGGGAAAAATATGGGAGGCAGGCAGAGGTACTTGATTGCAAAACTAAATTGTTTGGTATTATACAATGTTTTCAGTTCTGCTATTTTTACTATACTTTTTTATCTTTAGATAAGCACATTTTTTGTGTTTGCTTATGTTTTCTCATAAAGCTATTATGGCAGTGAATTTTCAATCTTCGTTTTCAAAGGATTCCTGCATTCTTGGGCAAAATTTTATCATATCTAAAGCCAATTCTCCCTATACCAATCGAATATTTTGTAACAGAAATGAAAGAAAAAACAAGCTTCTTGACAGTATGAAGTAATATTTATTCTATAAAAAGGAATAATTGTGCTTGAAACAGAATTAAACCAATCTGCCAGATTACTATAGTACAACAAATCTTATACTAATAAAATCTAATCTTTAACTACATATTTGTTTTTGAAAGATATAGCTGCAAAAATAAAAAATTTTAAATTCATCCTTATATAGGATTATCTCATATTTCCTGAGTCCTGTCATTCAAGAATAGCTGATGGAAACAAGTTTATATTTACATGTAATTATCAACATAATCTATTTTCATTCCATAAGAGCACTGATTTTTTATTATTTATATTTTAATTATTTAAATATGCAAAAGTCAAGTTATGTATCTTACATTTTTATTTTAAAATGTAAATGAGAAAGTGAAACTATGGTGATTTTACACAAACGTAGTTAAAATGAAAATTTCTTACCCTTTGGTTTCTCTTCGATGACTAGTCATTCCTTTAGACTTTCTTGATAGGGCCCGCCTATGTCAAGCAGATAGTAGCCAATCACAAAATGGCATTTGGATGCTCAATTCTTCAGACACGTGTCCTTTCGGCCAATTGCCAGTTGAGAATTTAAACTGAAAACTAAATTACCCAGACTTTATTAAGGTGCTCCCAGACCCACCAAATGTTCATGAAAGAAGAATCTGTACTAATAGAAACTGAAAGCAAAGTATCTTGTCACTAGTTTTTCTTCTTCTGGGTTTAAAAGCCAGAAAATATAAATGGAGAATAAACAAATGGAAATAAAAATAGCCTCAGCACATATTTTCTAAATAAATCATTGACAAAACTGGTTCTGCCAATATCCTGCAACCAAGTTATATAAAGCAAAGATGACATGTTTATTATATGTAATATTTTAGTTAACAAAAAGCATTTATAAAACGAGCGTTCTAAAATTATAATCAAACATAAATTGATACAGCATTCTTTGAAAATGTTCCTGCACTCAGTACACTATTTGAATTGTTATATTCTTGATAAATATTCACAGATGCCATAAATGCGTTACTAATCTTAACTAATCAGGGCACTATTTGCAATGACTCACTTTGTCTAGCAATGACTCCTGAGTAAAGATGGATAAGCAAAGTCCCTCTACTCCTGTTCCTGCTACTTTCCACAAATAATCCCACTGCTTCAGTATGGCTTCCAATTTTATCTTAGAGTCCTAAAATAATTCAGCTCTCGTCTAGTACAGTAGCTCACTTGAAAGCACAGCTGCTAGGTACCTTGTCATTTTCTATCCTCCTCATATATAATCTGCTTAGTGAAACTTAATAAAAATGAGAACAGTCTTGGTGTCAGTGGACCAATTGCACTGCATAAATTATGAACAACCTGTCTTCCTACTGACTGTCCTTACCACTGACATAGTTGGTTCCAAGGGTGAACTACAGTAACTCTATATTCATTTGCGGAAACAGTGTGATTGCTAATATAGTAAAGCAGAAGCACAGATTACAAAATTATCTAGACTTGTGAAAAAAATGAGATGTTCAGATATCCAGACATATCTATCCCTCCCACTTCATACCTAGTCTCAATTCCCCCTTTCCTGGCCTAGCACCATGGGAAATAGTTGAGACTCAATTGGACAACAAGTAAAAGAAAGTAAGAGATAATCCACAAAGTAAAGAATCCATTTTCCTTTATCTGGAATTTGTTCCATATTGAAGCAAGACAGTCTTAAGAATATATTAATAATTTTCACTGAAATTTCTAACTATAAGTAATATTTAAGAAACATGGGGGGGTAACTATCTTAAGTGCAATGAGAAAATGCAAAAATGAATGGAGATACAGTTCTTACCCTCAAGAAGTTTATTAACTTGACGTGCCCAAAATACAAAGTACATAAAAAGCAAAAAGCATAAACAACATCAGAACTAGTATTGTGTAACTTTGAGCATACAAACTGAAATGAACCTTAGAGATCATTTCACCAAATCCTTTCATTTTATAGATGGTGAAATTAAGGATTGTCTAAGTTTGAACACAGCCAAGTCACAACAGACATGAAATTAGGATAAGATCACAAAACAAGAGCTAAAAGAAACCTTCAAGGTCATTTGGTCCAACATTTTACAGAAGAAACTAAAATATCAGTGAAAACAACCATGCCCAAAGCATAAAGTGGAGGCAATGCTATCCTTCCTGTTTTCATCTTACTAATGTTCTGATCATCATAATTTGCTAATATAGAAGATAACCAGTCAACTAAGCCATGGGACAAAGTATGGATAAAATCACACTAAAGCAAAGAACACTTCACAGAATTCGGTGTGACGAAGCTTCTTTTGCACTCCCTAGGATGGCTCGCTACTCCCAAGTGGAGACGAGGAATCTTTAGCAGAGACGCGGCTCTTCTGCATGTATACCAGGCCCTGCTGGAGGAAGCGCTCCTGGGTAGACTTGCTGATGCTGTCTGTCCATGAACAGCGACGCCACCTGCTCCCTTCTATGCTGAATCTCAAACATGTTAGCCCTCGCCACCGGTGAAACCACTGACAGAACCGAGTCACAAGATTGCTGTTCTCTCTGCCACTGGCCTGAAGATAAGGACGGGACTTCCAAGGCTCAGTTCAGCGATTCTTCCTGAGAACAGCGCTTCCCCTCCTCACATTTTGTTTGTATTTACTTATGTGTTCCTATGTTGTTTCCTCACTGCAGCTTGTCATTTCCCTGAAAACTCAGGTTGTTTCCTCTTATCTGGAGTACTCAACTGAACACCAGGGACACAGTAAACATTTAATAAATGCTTATTGAATTAAATAACTCCCTTTTTACAGATTTCAAAGTACTTCTTTTAATTGACAATTCAGTATGATTCAGTATTTCAACTCCTGCAAACAAAGAACGTAAGTTCAAAAAATATATGATGATCAAATTCTCCTATAAGAAAAGGCTATATTCCCCTTAGGCCTTGTCATAATATGCTATATGTAAATTGTTTTACACTTTCTAATATTTCATTTTATCCAATTATTTATAGAACATTCCAAATCAGGTTAATAAAGGTGTATTAAGTGTTCATTATATGCTATTCATCATGTTAAAAAAGATGGAGATACAAAGATAGGCAAAATCATTATCCTTATCTTCAAAGAGTTCACATTCTAATGAGGGACACAACATGGAGATACAAGATATATACAGAGGAGTTGGAAGGCCATTTCAGAAGGAAGACCCTGGGGCCTTAAAAAGAGTGGTAGGAAAAAAAAAAGTAAGGCCCTCCTGCAGAAGATAAGATTTAAGTTGAGTCTTTAAGAAAGATAAAGGAGGTAAGAGAGAGAGGTGAGGAAGGAATGGATTTCAGGCATAACTAAAGTGCTATTTGTTAAAACTAAAGGGTTTTGAATGAATAAAAAAGCATTTATTAGCCTTTTACTATGTGCTAAGCACTGGGGAGAGGAATAAAAAAGGAAACACCCTCTGTTCTGAAGGAGTATATATTCTAAATGCAAAAGAAAATACAAAAGAATTTCAGAAATAAGGAGTGCTAACAACTTTGGGCTGAGTCCAGAGTCTTCCCTTGACTGTAACAAGGAAGATGGACACTTAATCCCATAACATGAATTCACAGGGGGAAAAAAAAGAGTATCAGAACAGGCAGAAGTAGGAATTCTGAAAAGAAAAGTCAAGGTAGGGTTTTACCAAGTTCTAAAGATAAAAACTGGCACAATCCTTATTTTCTTCAAATTACAATTCACAAGTTATGTCTAGTTAAGAATAAAAAGTAAATTATTTCTATCAGGTCATAAAAGCCACTGTTCATGTAGGAAAAAAATTTTTTTAATGTTCAGCACATTCACTGGGTAAAGAAACTTAAAAACTAGTTTTGACTCTCCTTCCTTCTCATCAGACTGCCATTTATTACAGAAATGGAATAAAAGATTTTAGCATTTAAAAATGAAAGCTCTTATTTAAAATTTTTCATTATGGAGGCATGCCATATCTTAAAAGCTTACTTACATTTTATTCAGATGTTAAGCGATATAATTTAACATGTATATTTGAAAAGGTGATTCTTATGAGTACAACCAAAACTTTCCTGTTAACTGAAAACATTCAGATAAATAACAATGAAAACAACAAGAAAAACACTTCACCTAGCATTGTGACAATAGCAGGGAGTGAAGCAAGTACCTATATATCAGAGAATTCAAAAAGTGATTTCTCTGTCTTTTCAAGAACAAAACTGTAATATGGCCATAATGCTAATTATAGGGAAACTGCGAATAAGCTGGTTCATGAGCCACATCTGGCAAAGGATTCTGCACAAATGAAAAAAACCTAACCTTTTCTATGCTACTTGTAAGGCTTTACAATTTTAGTGATATTAGGTTTCTAGAAATATAGTTTTATTTAAATGAAAAGAGAAATGCAGGTATGTTTGCAAAGATGCTATGTTGATTTATAAAGATTACAGATATAACAAGGGGCAAAGACTTAAAATAGAAAAATCAATTGTTAAAAATAATCAATTGTACTAATGCTACCACTAATTAAATGCTCATGCTTTTCCTCAGTCTTTCCGAATGGCCCCCAAGTACGATGAAAACAGTTGTAACAAAACCATCCTCACAGGCACAGAACCTTTCATGGCAATTTTATTTATAATACTTGAGGTACAGACCAACATCATCTCATACTGTAATATAGACATACTGTAATATAGACATAAGGCAATCATAGGAGAAAGGAGGAAATTACTTTTCCAATTTCTGGATAGAGTAAAAGTTTTAAGTCCAAATATGGGATCCAAAGAATCACAGAAGATAAAATATGCAGTTTTGTTGACATATATAATTAAAATGCTTTCGTGTGTGCGCGCACACACACACACACAATGCAGATAAGGCGAACAGGTAATCAGGAAAAAATTCTTTACATTAAGTTTCTCTGAAAAAGGTCTTGTACATAAAATATATATGGAACTAATTCAAATTTATTAGACAAAGTCATTACAATAGATAGTAGTCAAAGTTTGTGGAAAAGTTGTTTTCAAAGGCAGAAATCTAGCTATAGTTTTGTCAATGAGTTAGTACAGTCATTCTGGAAAACAATTTTGGAATTATACAACACTACTCACCAATCTGGGCATCTTTTTTGACCCAATATTACAACCTGTAGACATACATACCAGAGAGATCAAAGAAAGAAAAAAAGAACTTCTATGTATAAAAACATTTCTAGCAGTTCTTTTCGAAGAAACTAGGCTTATTATCTCTAGGACCTGATATGGAGTAACGTGAGCAGAACTAGGAAAACAATTCATACAATGATGACAGTATGAAGAAAAACAACTTTGAAAGACTTTAGAATCCAATACCATGAAAATCCACAACCCCAGAGGACCAAAGATGAAGAGAAGTGACAGACTTAGAACGAGATATATATTTTTGGACTTGGACAATGTGGCCAAATTTTGTTTGATTACATATATTTGCTATGAGAATTATCTTTTTAATAATTATTTAGGTGGAGGGAAAAAGAAATGGGTGAGAGAAAAAATAAATGTTTAATAATTGGAAAAACTAACACTTAAAATTTGGAAGAAAGAAATTATATGCATTATCCTTCATCAGCATCAAATAATTATTAAGATCATAATAAAGTTAACTAATAATGCAAAGCAGTAAATAAAAAATGCCCAAAAAAGTAGTATGATATGCTACAGGAGTTCTAAGAAAAGAGGAATTATTTCCAACTATAGAAGTCAAAAGTCACATTAGAGGTTATAATTTGAATGAGTTAGGCCTTAAATAAAATGTAGGATTTAGAAAGGTAGAAGGTGGAGAAGTTAAGACAAATGGAAAACGTAGAGACCCGTAAGGGAAAAGAGCTTCCTTTAGATGGGGCGGGGCAAGAGTAGGTTATGAGTGTCATTAAAACAAAGTTTACAAGTCACAAAAGTAATGCTAGAAAATTGGGTTGGAACAGGTTATAGTGGGCACCGAATACTAGATTGCTAGGTTTGACATTTATTCTCTAGGCCAGTGATGGGCAAACTACAGCCTGCTGGCCAGATGTGGCCCCCTGAAATGTTCTAGCTGGCCTCGTGACATTATTCCTAATCTGACAAATACAATGAGTAGGATACAACACAATGAAACCTCGAAAGAGTTGCCTTAGAAACAGACTGACAGAGGAGCATTTCCTTTCCTTTGGCCCCCTCTTTAAAAAGTTTGCCCATCACTGGGCTAGGCAATTGGGAGGTCCCTAAAGGATTCCAAACAAAGGACATGATCAAAATGATGTCTTGAAAAAATGAACTTTATAGCAGTACAGAAGGTGACTTAGAGGAGGGAAAGCTTGAAGGGTGCAGAGAGACTAGGTAGGAAGCTATTACAAAACGACTCAATCAGAACTATGTCTTGGGAAAATTAACTTTGTAGCAATATGGAAAATAACTGAGAGGAGAAATGTCTGGAGGATAAGTAGGGACTAGGTAGAAAGCTATTAGAGGGAGCAGCTGGGTAGCTCAGTGGATTGAGAGTCAGGCCTAGAGACGGGAGGTCCTGGGTTCAAATCCGGCCTCAGACACTTCCAGCTGTGTGACCCTGGGCAAGTCACTTGACCCCCATTGCCCACCCTTACCAGTCTTCCACCTATGAGAAAATACACCGAAGTACAAGGGTTAAAAAAAAAAGAAAGCTATTAGAAAAGTAGGAATTTGGCCCCAGCTGGGATGGGTAGCACCGCAACAGACTTGGGAGACTTTGGTTGGTGCAGTGCTCAGCACTCCGGAAACACTTTAAAAAGTTACGGGTGATTACCAGTTGATCAAATGAAAGTACAAATGAAAGACAAGAAGGAAGCAAAGATGGCTTTAAGCAGCCCTTGGGTCAAATAATTTTTTAAATCCATATCTTCCATCTTAGAATCAATAATGAGCATTGTTTCCAAGGCAGAAGAATGGTGAGTGAGTACTAGGTAACTGGAGGGAAGAGGGGTTTAAGGGACTTAACAGAGTCACAGAGCTAGGAAGTATCTGATGCTAAATTTGAACTCAGGACTTCCTGTACCCAGGCCTGGTTCTCTATCCACTGAGATATCTTGCTGCCCCTGGGCCATATAATTTTGAGCTTTTATTATCTGAAGTGTTGATTCAGTTCCTGTAACTCTCACTTATTCAGAACCTTTATTCTTGTCCTGATCAGATCATCCCTGGTTCAAAAATTCAGTGATTCCATATTGCTCATAAGCTTTGGTTCTAGAAAAATATTAAAGTATTAAAGGGTCTCCTAAAAAGCTACCCAGTGGTACTGGACATAGCAACCCAACTGACCTCCTAGCTCTTCTCTCTTAATTTCATCTTGCCCTTGCAGAGCCATGAGTGCAGGTCATTGCCTGGCTCTGGAACTTTACATCTATGCCTGATAAAATCCTCCTTTTCCTTCAAGTCCTAGTGAGACACCACCTCTTTTATGAAGACTCCCAGTTTTCTCCAACTACAAGTAATATCTCTTCCTCCTATAAACAGTTTTATCTGGATCTTCCCCATCTCCCTATAAATCATATTCTATTGTGTTTTTTACTTGTAAGTTTTTCTTATCCCTAATTTTAACTCCTTGACAGTAGGACTGTGCTATTTAATACTCTTTATATTGAACATAGATGACATTTAATGTGTTTGTTGAGTGAAATATTTCCCTTGAAATTAACATAATAAAAATTATTTTAAGAATCCTGCTGAATATCCTTGACATACTTTATACATGAAATAATTTACAAAGGAAAACCCATTTTGCTTCATTGTCCATTGTTTTGGTTGGTCTCTGGAAGGGCTCACTTCATATAGCACTGTGACTGTAATTCTATTTTTCTGAGTGTTACTACAAGTGAATTACCTTGTTAAATTGAAGATGAACTCATGCTATAATGGTTTATTTTTATTCTGCTAAGGTTTCACGATGACTATTTCACACTTCTTTTAACTGAAAGTCTGGTAACATAATGGCATTAGTACTACCCAAAATGATTTACAAAATGTTATTTGATAGGCTTGTAATTCTGACACAAAATTCTTAAACTGAATATATGATTTAATAATCTCTTATAGGCAAACACTCAAACAACTAAAAGTATAAAAGCTGACCAAAGGAGATAAATGAAACTCAATTGGATTTTATGAAGAAGTATTTTTATGACACCTCCCGCCAACTACAAACCCAGAAAAAGAATTAATTCCATTCATTTGGAAGTCTGTGCATCATCTCATTTTATCCTTCTAATAACAATCAGGATAGAAATTTTGATTGTCAAAAAAAAAATCACAGACTGGCAAACTAAGATATACAGGATTCTAGGAAGTCTTCTCCAATGTCACCGAGATGATTAGTATCAATACAGTACAATATATAGTACACACAGAGCTCCAGACCTAACTTCCAACACTTTTTCATAAGTGTCACACCATAAAACAAGTCGCAGGAAAAAATATTTCTTACCGTCAGTCAATCAATTAATCAGTATTTATTAAACATTCTATCAAACTTCCTGTATTAACCTTTGGAGGCTTTGTATATAAGCCTGTTTTTTAATTCATTGTACAGGGGATGAGGATAAAGTCTTCTTAGAATGCTTTCTGGCTGCTACTATTAGGACACTGCAATATATGAAGAACTCAAACAAGAAAGATGTGTCACAGGGATGGGAGAAGGAGGTATAAGTAGGCTGCAGCCCATTTTCCATGACAGTCTACGTTTGTGTTTCCAAGTAGAATAAAGGATATCATATGGGAGACAGAACCTGAAAAACAAGGTGGGATAGTTACACAGCAAGATTGTGGGACCCTCCTGATTAAAGAAATGCAAATCAAAACAACTCTGAGGTACCACCTCACACCTAGCATATTGGCCAATATGGCAGCAAAGAAAAGTGATAAATGTTGGAGGGGATGTGGCAAAATTGGGACACTAAAGTATTGCTGGTGGAGATGTGATCTGATCCCACCATTCTGGAAGAAAGGGCTCTAAAAGAATGCATTTCGTTTGATCCAGCAGTACTATTACTAGGTTTGTACTCCAAAGAGATAAAAAAATGTTTGTATAAAAATATTTATAGCCGCGCTTTTTGTGGTGGCAAAAAATTGGAAACTGAGGGAGTGTCCATCGATTGGGGAATGGCTGAACAAATTGTGGCACCTGATGGTGACGGAATACTATTGTTCTGCAAGGATCGATAAAGTGGAAGGACCTCCATGAACTGATGTGGAGTGCAATGAGCAGAACCAGGAGAACAACGTACACAAAAAGTGAAAGATCGTGGGATGATCAAATGTAATAGACACGGCTACTAAGAGCAATGCAATGACCCAGGACAGTTCTGTGGGACTTATGAGAAAGATTATATTCCTGAAAATTAGACCCTGTATAAAATACATTTTCATCCTTAATTTGAGTTTCTCATTATGAATATGAGAGAGGAATCAGAGTACTACCTCAGCTAGAGTGGAAGAAAAACATTTTTCAGGGCAGAACTAAACTAGAAGTGAGAATAACACCAATTTCAATGCCCACTGCTCCACCATCACTACATCTTCTACCAGCAGTTCTTTTCCAAAATTTGTTAAACAATCATATCTGTGAATAATGTGCTTGACAGAGTAATATTGAAAATGAGTGGGAGGATAAGAAAAGAAGGCAGGAACAAGTATTTTAGCTACATCCTGCCAAGCATACAAAGCATGCACGCTCAAAGCCAAATATGTGATTTATTATTTATTTACTATTACTAATTTGATGGCTAAGGAACAGTATTTGTAAGTTTATTTAATCTAATTATATAACAATGTAATATAAACTTTATAATAAGTCATACAAATATATAATCAATTGAGATGACCTATCACAACTTTGTACCTCTAAAAACTGTTGTGTGTATTATCTGCATGACTTTTACATAACCTTTACCTTGACATAAAAATATTACTTTAGCTTTTTTTCTTAGCTTTTTTTTTAGCCTTTAGCCTTAAGATCCTAGAATCATTAATAGAGACATATGAAAGAGTCTTTTAATGCCATTTAGTGCCCTATGCTCACCTGACAGGGGAATAGATGAGGACACTCATACTCCAAATGACTAAGTAGCTGCCTGAGTGGGAGAGTCAAGACTTTAATCAAGGTGGTCTGAGTGGGAGAGTCCTGAGTGGGAGAGTCAAGACTTTAATCAAGGTGGTCTGACTCCAAAGCCACTGCACTATGCTCATTTCCTAGGGGATTCCAAAATTGTTAGATATGATGGACAGATAATTTGTAATTACTAATCTTTCTATATGTTAAATCTTACTATTATTTTCTATTTTTCTTCCTTCCTTAAAACCTTTCCCTTCCAACCCAGAATCAATATTATGTATTGGTTCCAACGCGGAAGAGTACTAAGGGCTAGGCAATGGGGATTAAGTGACTTGTTCAGAGTCACATAATGAGGAAGTACCTGAGGCCAGATTTTTACTCAGGACCTCCCATCTCTGGGCTTGGCTCTCCATCCACTGATCCACCTAGATGCCCCCCCCCCATTTTATATTTTCTTCCAACAAGTTCTAACATTTAGAATAAACTACATATGTATTTTATTCATAGCTGATCAAAGTAACCTAGTGACCCTTTTGTCACATGATTTTTTCCAGATATCTTAAGAATCTGAATTTAATAATTTTCCTAGTAGCCTTCTGATTTAGATGGCTCAAATTTTCAAAATAAGTCACTGGCTATTTATGCAGTAATTGTGATTCTAAAAATGATGTATTTACTTCTTGGGAGTTTATCTGTTCTTCAATCAAGATCAATTTACTCTTAGTTTACACACACACACACATACACACACACACACACACACACAATCCCTTCATCGTCAAAATCTCCTTTCTCAACTCAAAAGATATTAGAATGGACCAATGGATCATAGATGTTGAACTCAAAAAGACCTTAGAGGTCTAAGAAAGTGACTCTCCTCATTTTACAATGAAGAAACTGAGGTAAGAGATGTTAAGTGAATTGCCTAGGTTCACATATTTAGCAAAGATCTCTGGTGGGATTTGAATCCAGGTCTTCCTGATTCTAAATCTAGTACCTATCCGCTTCAAAAAGCTACCTCGCAAAGATGTTGGTCAGAGGTATGCTGAAAGCAGGGGGAAGGAAATAAGCATTCATAAAGCATCTACTCTGTGTCAGGCACTGTGCTAAGTGCTTTACCAATCTGTCTCATTTGTAAAGTTGGTGCTATTACTCCCGTTTTACAAAGGAGGAAACTAGGACCAATAGAGGATAAATCTGAAAGATGGGTCACATGGCTAATATATTGACACTCAGGTCTTCCTGATTGCAGGCCCGGTGCTATGTGCACTATGGCGTCCCCTAGTAGCCTGGAAGGAAGCAAGGAAGAAGAAAACTGCTAAAGAGTGGGCACAAGAATTCGGGCAGCAGAGTGGGCCATGGCACAGCAGGGACAAGAGCTTCCTTCTTCTTTGTGCCCAGGCTCCCCTCTCTTCTGAAGGAGGCCTTTCACAAGGTCCCAGCTCCTCATGCCTTCTTTTCCACAACTGCTTTCCACCTCCTCTGCCCAAGCATTGTACGGACCTAGTGATCTGAATGTCTGTCTTGCCTTTGAAAATGTGAATTCTGTGAGAGCAGGGCTTTTTTTTGTATTGCTCAGTGACCGGCAGAAACTTTATATGCCTTAATAATCTCTCACTACATTATATGGCATAATATAATAACTGAGATTAATAAATGACAACCATGATTCATTAAGAAAGTTATAAATATACACATATATTTATATAAAGTTATAAATAAAATTATGTTCTGCGTTTTAAAAATCAAAAACAGCAAGACTTGTTAAATATTTACCTCTGAAAGTATTAAGTTTTAGTTATATGGCAAATAGATGGAAAAAGCATTTATTAGGTTCTTACTCTGTATGGATCCCTCAATAATTCATTTCAATAAAGCCATGTTAGTATTTATTTGTCAATATCAGGATATATTCACAAGTTGTTGACCTCGTTAATTTAGCAAGGAAAAAACAACCCACAAACTTCATTATTCCAAAAAAAAAAAAAATGGGAAAAAAATCCTCTCAGTTAGGCTTGTAATGAATTAAGTCACTTCCCTACAGAGTTCCAAGGAGGTAAGTGATTTATAACAAGGGAGCACACGTATATCCCTATACTGACAGTAGCACTTCCTGTGTTAGTAAAGAACAGGAGAACAGAGGGGATACGCATTATTTTGGGAACAATTCAACACACTGTATTGTGCTGGCTAAGGGAATATATAGATGCTCTATACTACCCTGAAAGAAAACACAGAAAAGCAGAGGAGACACATGAACTCATGCAAAAGGAAATGAGTATCATTAAAATATGCACGACAACAGCAATATCGAGAACAACACAAAAAGAACTAAACGGAGCACTGTATCTCATAATGCCAGCGGACTGGCCCCACAGAAGAGAGAGAAGACACCTTCTCCCTTCTCTGCAGAGGGGGCACATGGGTGTGGAACACTGGAAGATACCAGACTTTTTTGATATTTTGGTTAATTCTGTTGATCTCCTCTTTGCTCTTTCATTCTTTGTTATAAGAAATGCCTGTCTAGAAGGAAAAGAGTTATATTACGTAGATTGGGAAATGTGGGTGGTATAAAAACAGAATGTAATACATTTTCTTTTAACAATTATATGTCACCTCCAAATTTAAATGTATATCTGAAATCTGCCTGAAGTTTGTAAAATAAATTTCCACTTTAGTGGACATATTCTCTCTCTGTGTATGTACACATATGTGCACATGTGTATATACACACACATATATATGTACGCATATATATGCATATATACACACATAGAGAGCTATCTTTGGAAGAAAAGGGACTCCCTGTTTAACACCAACAAGGTAAAAAGGCGATATACATTTTTTTCTTTTCCTGTAGGACCTCAACATGGGATTCATAGGCACTAGATAATCCTGCACAGAGTTGGATTTTAGGAAATATTCACAGTAGAGATGTCAAAGGATGGCCATACCACTTGAAACAGGGTCTCACACAATAGTCGGCTTGGCAGTAGGTAATTTAACATGTGTGACCCTTTGCACAGCAACAATTCTAAACTATAACAGCTAAGGCTGTAGTCATCTATTTGCTTCATTACCATCATTTAAAAAAATGAGAAAACAAAGAGACAGGCGTGGAACAAAGAATTAACACGGTGCTGTTTTTCAAAAGAAAGAGAGTTCAACAATGATGAAAAGAAAAGTCCAAGAATGGTCAAAGAAAGACCTATACTGGCAACTGAGAAAGAAATATGTGACTTTTTAAAGTCTGATTGTGCATGTAATGATTGTATGACCTAGATATTAGCAAGCTGTCTGGTTGATACACATGAAATGTAAAAATTCAAAGAACCAAAAGAAAAAAAAAGTACCATGAATTGACTGATTAAGTTTAGCTAAAATTTTTAAAAGGAAAGCTAGTAATAATATGAGTGGGTTTCTATTTTTAAAAGATATGATTGAAATTCCTGTCTAAATCTATTTTACCTCTTAGAAGACCCTGCAGATCACATTCTGTCTTTTTACATTAGAACACAAACACAATCATGCAGAATAATCAAGAGGCTTATTTGAATGGATCTATTTCACAAACTTTCAATGGACCTGTTGGGGTCCAATTATGGACTAAAGAAAAGTCAAATTTTTTGTTAAAGGACAAGAACTCAATGATGCCCATTTTTTTCTACTAAGAAGTTTGAAAACACCATCCATCAGGGGAAAAAATAAAATAATCAACCTTGATTTTTTTCTTACTTTCTTCCTAAAGACTAATAATACATATTTTTTCGGCCAGAATAAAAAGTACTATAACATCTCATTTTCAATCACAGTACAAGAATGTGTTGTCCTACAGGTGAAATTTTCAGGTAAATGGAAATACCCTTTTAAAACACCAAACCTTTTTCTAATTGTTTAAGAAAAAGCTAAAAGCTATTGCTTCACTGTCTTTAATGGTAATCAGTATGATCATTTATTCTAAAACAATGTCCCATTATACAATAAAGTTTGTAGGAACTATTGAAGTATACGTATCACCACCCTAAATGTCCCTAGACTTATATTAGTAGCTTTTTAAAAATACCCTACTCCCATGCTTCTAATATGCTCTCTTATTTTTCCATAAACCATTGGGTTCACATCTTCTAACAAGTAAAATTTAATAGGCTTCTTTTACTTTCTTCTAAATTCATAGCTCTGTCCCAGACACCAAAAGTTGTCTTAAGTGTATGATTTCCAAGTAATTGGAAATTAGTGGCATAGTAGAGAGAGTGTCTGCGACACTTAAGAGTTAGGAAGATGTAGGTTCAAATTTCTGCCTTTGACACTTATTAGTTATGGGATACTAGGCAAATTACTTAACCTCTGAATCTCAGCAACTCAGACTATACTGGTTAGGTGAAGGAAGTTCCCAAATCATCTGGAGGGGCAGCAAGGTTCAGAGGACTAAACCTCGCTAGAATCAGGAAGGCTGGAATTCAGATCTACTCCTCAGACACTTCCTAGCGGTATGCCCCGGGCAAGTCACTCAGTTGCTTCAGTTGTAAGATGGAGACAATAATGGGACTGATCTCACAGAGCAATTTTAAGAATTAAGGGAAATTATATTTGTAAAGAGTTCCAGCACACTGTCTGGCACATAGTGGGTAGTCTAGAAAAGCTCCTATGTAGGCATTCCTTCCTCCCAAGCAATCACAAATCATAGTGCTAGGTTGTAACTCCAAAAGATCCTGAGAAGTCCAGCTAAAATAGTGAGTAGAAGTTAAAATGAACTGATAAATTAATCTCCATAAGGAATGGAAGAAAATGACATGGGCACAATGCAGGACACACACATCAAATATGCCTGGGGTTTCTGTCAACCACACATGTAACATGAGGCAGGGCAAGAAATGCTCTTATAAATTTTGGGCTACATTAATAGAAGAATAACTGCCCAAACAAAGGTGGTAATATTCTAGCTATACTTGGTCTTTATCTAAGACTACAACTGATATATTGTGTCTAATTCTAGATGTCATATTTTATAAGGAACATTGACAAAATGGAATAAGCCTGAAGGATGTACCCAGGATTATACAGAGAATAAAAATTATGCCATAGAGGACTGACCGGAGGTATTAATAATGTTTAATTTGGAAAATTACCCCAAAATGAGGGAATCATGAATGTTTTTTTTATTTTCATTTTTATTTTTTAAAAAACCTTTACCTTTTGTCTTGGGATTAATACTGTGTATTGGTTCCAAGATAGAAGAATGAGCAGTAAAGACTAGGCAATGGCAGTTAAGCGACTTGCCAAGGGTCACACAGCTAGGAAAAATGTCTCAGGCCAGATTCAAACCCAGTATCTCCCACCTCTGGGCTTGGCTCTCAATCTGGTGAGATACCTGGCTGTCCCTATGAATGTTTTTTTAAACATCTGAAGGGATTGGGCCTGTTTATTTTATATTGGAAGGAAGAAAGAAATAAGTGAAATCTACAGGAGGTGGATTTTCATTCACTAAAGCTAAGGGATCTTCTAATTCTGTACTTCTTAGGACAACCAACCTGATTTCAGTTCTCCTCTCATTCTAAGAACTAGCCAAATTATCTATTAAAAACTACCACATATTAAACATATTTTTAAAAATGTCCACCAGAAGCCTATCCTAGTATTTAACTGTCATGGTCCAGTCTTTTTTTTTTACATTTTTAAACCCTTAACTTCTGTATATTGGCTCCTAGGTGGAAGAGTGGTAAGGGTGGGCCATGGGGGTCAAGTGACTTGCCCAGGGTCACACAGCTGGGAAGTGTCTGAGGCCAGATTTGAACCTAGGACCTCCCATCTCTAGGCCTGACTCTCAATCCACTGAGCTACCCAGCTACTCTGTGGTCCAGTCTTTAGAATTACTTATTTTCAATTTTCACCTAATTTTGTTTTCTCTTGTTTTGAGGAGATTCACAACTGATTAATCAGCTCCTTAAGACGTACTTCAAAGATATTCAAAGGAGGCATTCTGAGGTTTTCTGGTACCCCCACCTCCACAGTAGTGACATATTTATTCCATTTCAAAGTCTTATTTGGTCTTCCTTGTGACCAAGAAAAGGCACTTGTAGAGTGACAGGCTGAGGTCAGGAATGCAACCAACAAACAAAACAGAGTGGCTAAAGCATACAGAACAAAAACCTGTGACTTTCATCTGTTTAACACCATGCTGTGGAGATTAAATTAAACGGGCACCTCCAACAACTCTCTTTATAATCCTTATCACACCTGTAGAACTCTTATTATGCTCTCTATGCCCTCTAAGTTAAATCTCTTCTAATTCAAGTCAAGAAACTCACAGGAGGACCAACATTGGAAATAACCAGGGACATGTAGTCTAGAGACAAGAAGACTTCTCTTCAACTCCAAATGCTTCCCCTTCACTTCCCTTTCTTTCTTACACATGTTTTGGCTTCTATTTTGTTGTCAATTGTTTCCCTTCTCTCATCTTCACAAAAGCCTGCCCCATCTTCACCTATCCAAGCTTCACTTTTTTTTCTGTCAAAGTTAATCCTTCTTCTTGTGTCCTCCCTCTACCGTGCCTCAGGAACTTTCCCTACACATAATTCTTGACAGATTTAAAGTCAGGTGGGACTCTAGAGGCAATTTGGTTCAGTCCCTTAATTTTGTTTCTCCTCTTCTGTCCCCCTTGTCTCCCCACCCCTGAAATAAAATGAGGAACTGAGTCCAGAGAAGTTAAAGGACTTTGCCAGGATTCTACACATCTGGGAGCCTGGCACTGAATTCAGTACTCTTTCTATCACCCCCTTGTCATAGTCAACTTTTTCTTTTGAGTCTTTTCAAAAACAGTCTCCAAATGTGCTCAGGACTATGCAAAAAAAAACAAAACAAAAAACCAGGACTCCCAAAACATGAAGCTATAATCCTTGCTTTCTCCACATTTCTACTACTAAATTTCTGGAAAGAGCTGTTTATACTTGCTGCATATAATACCTCACTACAACCTCACTATATCCAGGGAAGTTAGGCGTACAGTGGACAGAGAGCTGGCCCTGGAGTCAGGAAGACATCTCCTGAGTACAAATCTGGTCTCAGACATTTTCCAGCTGGGTGACCCTGGACAAGTCACTTAACCATGTTTGCTTCAGTTTCCTCATCTGCAAAATGATTTAGAAAAGGAAATGGCAAACAACTCTTGTGTCTTTGCCAAGAAAATCCCAAGTGGGGTCATGAAGAGTCAGACAAAACCGAAATTACTGAACAACAAATACATACCCACTTCTCAATCCTGTGCAACCTGGCTTCTGACCCCACAGCTGTCTCTAAAATGACCAAAGATCCCTTAATAACTAAATCTAGTCCTTATCCTTTTTTGATCATTCTATGGCATTTGACACTATCTTCTTCCTCTCATTGCTTCATGAACCATTCTCTAATTCTTTTATCTAACTGCTCCTTTTCCGTTTCCTTTGCTAAGTATTATTCTTCTCCCACTCTACTATCCCCTAGACTCTTTTCTCTCTTGCAGATCTCATTAGCTCTCATAAGTTTATTTTTATCTCTACTCAATCAATTCCCAAATTTATACGAGTCTTCAATCTTCTCTTGAATACAAGTCATACATCAACTACCTCATATCTCCTTCTGGTTATGTATGGAGATCTAAAAGTCCAAAGGAAAACATTTTCTCAAGAAAAAAAAGTGTGGGGGGGAGATCCTGCCCCATCCCCCAAACTTGCCTATTACAAGGAGGCACCACTATCCTCCCAGTCATCCAGATTTGCAACCTCAGAATCATTCTTGACGTATTCTTCTCCTTCACCCTCCTATCCAAACCTAGATATGGACAGGAGTCCTACGATCAATCCTAATTCAACAATCTCATAGAACCAGTCAGTCCAGTCCACTGACATTTATTAATAAGTTCCTACTATGTGCCAGCCCTTGTGCTAAGTGCTAGAAGAACATTCATTACCTTCCTTCTAATCAGTCACCTCATTAGCTCAGGCTCTTATCAACTCTCTTATGAACTTTCCTAGTTGCATTTTCTATTTCCAGGCTCTTCCTTTCTAAATCCAGCTTCCAGAATAATCTTTTTAAGACATGACTTTCCTTTCCTGTTCTGCTCAACAACTTTCAAGAGATCCTTACTAAATGAAAGAAGGGCTCTCCTCCATTCACTTCTTACCTGCCTTGGCAGCCTTATTACAGTGTTTTATGAATGCTAGGTTCCAAAGCAGATACCTATCTTGAGTTCTCCCTGACACTGCTGTTAATTTGTGAGCAGTCATCATAAAGACTCCCTGAATATCTTCATACCATGCCTGCCACTATTTGATCTACCCAACCAAATGCTTTTTATATCAAAATATGATTTTTGCCTCCTAGTAGTGTAGAGTCACCTTGAGTTTTCAAAGTAGAAGCTTGGACAGGCTCTTTAAACATGCACTTCAGCATGTAATTTCCTTAACCTCGCTCTAAAGAGGCCCATCACTGCAGTATTAGCCAGCTGTATAAACTGATTATTATGAATTTTTTTAGCTATGACAACCATAAAGAGTATTCACTAACAATGGCAACAAAATACAATAAGCGCCTACAATGTGCCAGGCAATGTGTTAAACATTGAAGATATTTTTAAAAGGTTTAAAAATCTTCAAGGTTACAAACAAATGGGTGAAAAGACATGCAAAAAGTTATGTAAAACAAGCTAAGGACAGGATAAACTGGAGGCAAGGCCATAGGCATTTATTAATTCTTGTAAGGGGCCAGGTACTATGCCGAGTTCTGGGAATACAGAGAGAAGGTCCCAAAGTTCAAGGGAATTACATTCTAATGGGGGAAGAAAACACAAAGGGGGCTGAAAAGTCCATCAGACAGAGGCAGAGCCAGGAAGGAAATGAAGGTTTACTGGCCTACACCCCTTCCCAAAGAGGAGAGACACCCCATGGAGAAGGGCCCGGCCATGATACAGAGATACTGCAGAATGAGAAAGCTGTAGACAAGGAAAGATATCCCAGGGTTAGGAAGCCCTGGCTGCATAACTTGAGGCATGGTGGCAAAGGCCAGAAGCAAAGTCAGAAGCAGAATGAACTGAAAGTTGGCCAGCCCAAGCCCTTTCACAAAAATGGACTAGGAAAGGCTTTTTGCAGTAGGTGGGATTTTTAACTGAAGGAAGTCAGGAGATTCAGGAAATCTCAGGAAATGGTCAAAAAATGCTTGGAGTCTGGGAAGAGCAAGGATACCAGTATCACTGGATCTCAGACTGGGTAGAAGGAAGTGAGATTATAGAGAAGCTAGAAGGGGTCAGGTTACTAAGACTTTTAAAAGCCAAGCAGATTTTATATTGGATCCTGAATATAATAGAGTCACTGAAGTTTCCTGAAAGGGGGAAGAGTCAAGGGTTGTGATCTGCTCTGATGGAAGAGATGCCATCCCAGTACACTGAAGCTTTAAAAAAGAACTGAGACGTTTGTAAACAAGCAGGAATTTGGCCAGTTATGCTGGCAGGTCAGTATTAGCTCCCCAGTATTAAAAGTATTCGTGATTCTGTATTATTTACATTATAAAGGAAAATATAAGACTCCACTTGGGACACTTGGTAGCATGAAAAGGTGGGGGATGGGAGAGGAAGGCTGCATTCAAATCCCAGCTAACTCGAGACACGGGACATAAACATATCTCTGGCCAGGAGAGACAGAGACTAGGTCTCAAGTAAGATGATCTTTAGGAACAGAAAGGGAATTAATGATTTAGCTCTTGGCTTGCAAGTTATGGCGGGCTCTTGTCTCTCTTTCCCTGTCTGTTTCCCAAAAAGCTATCAAACCAATGTTTCTGAAGTAGCGGCATCCCACATCCCTCTTTCACTCTAAAAGCTTCAGCAGCTCCCTGTAACTTCTATTTCCCATCTGATTTCACATACCCCATCCCCACCCCACCCCCAAACCAACTGTATTTTCCAGAAAAACTGACCTGTTGCTCCCCTCTGGCATTGCCTCTGGTCAAGATCCTGGCCATCTACCTTCCCAGCTTCTCTCCACTGCCATCTCCCACATGGGGCTTCCCATGGCGGGGGCTTCCCGGGCCTCTCTCCCTTCAGCTACTTTGTATCATGTTGATGGGTATCTTGCTTCCCCAAAGAGAATGCTACCTTCTTGAGGACTGAGCTGTCCGGCTGGGGATTTCCCCTCTGTGTGCTTGCTAACGTGGAAGGGAGCAGGGTGTTCAGGGAGGTAGGAGGAGCACACTCAGTACAATGCCACCAAAGCCAAGGCAAGAGGATGGGTAGAGCCAGATTTCAGAATATTAAGGACGGAAACAGCCCCTGGAACTTGGGAGAAGATGCACTGGTAGCCTTTGAGAGAATATTTTCAGTAGAATGAAAGCTAACGGAATCAGAACATGCACAGGATTAATTAGGAATTAGGTATTTATTAGGGAAGTGAGGTCATAAGATCTCTGGCTTTTAAATATTCCTGGATAAAACTATTTTCCTCTTATAAATAACAAATAGATAAATAACATAAATAATAAGCCTAGGCTATGTTACATATGTTATGTTAAATAACATTTAAACTCAAGAAGAAGTTAAGGTCACAGATAACAAGTTTATAAGCAAGGAAGGAAAATGGAAGAGGAAGTTGACTTACTCAGGGGAGAGGGCACAATCTTAGTCTCTAATAAAGTAACCTTTAGTGCCACTGACTCAGATATAAGACTAGCCTGGATAAATTCTACAGAGATATTTAAAACAATCTTTTTCATTAGAAACAAAACGAATTCTCAAGATACTTAAAATACTTAAGAAAAAAATTAAGGTTTTATTTTAGAAGCTAATATCAATGTCCCTGAGATAGAAGTGTTTCTGAAAATGATCCCTTAGGTTTTCACTAATTTAAAAAACAAAACAAAACAAAACACTGATTTAGCCAGACTAAAGGAAGGCTACTGCATCATGAAGGAATTCTTTTCTATTACAATCATAATGTACAGTAAAACCCTGCCATGAGAGTTGTGTCCAAAAATGTAGAAGCAGTGCATTGATATGGTTCATTCCTTTTGAAGCTTTTCCCGAAGAAGACCCAATTTAAGTCTCAATCTCTTCTCTGCCACAACCCCCCACTCCCAGCCTTAGTTGACAAGGGGCTAAGATGGTGCCCAGGCCCCAGCACATTCACACAACGAGTTACTCTCTGGTTATAAAGGAGCCTTTTAAAAGGGAGAAGGTGAATATAATGGGGAGAAAGGAATTGGGAATAAAGAAAAAGCGCCTTTTGTGCCTAGTGAATTATTCAGTTGAGCAATGAGCTTGCCATTTCTTACCCTAACGCATCCATCAGGGAACTCCAAACAGTAAAATCAAAGGCTACTAAATTTTTAAAAATCTTTATTATTCAGCAAATCTATTGAAAATAAATTCTGAAAAATGGCACTTCAAATTAGCTTAACTAAAAACATGTACATGAATTCTATAAATCATGTCAAGTTAAGAAAACAAATTTCAAATTAACTAAAAAATATTTTGTAGACATTTCAATATATTAGTAACTGTGTGTTGCTCCTTCTTGGCATTTCTGGACAATAAAACTAATTGTGGCAAATCTCAATTGTTATTTTCTTTCCTGAGACTTTTTTGTCTCATTGGATTTCCGGATAATCACCTTAAACTGGTTCCAGAAACACTAGATCTAATACTGAGAAAGGCAGCAATATTTCTTTCTACAGAAACCTCAGGAAAGTGGTGTTGGTTATTTAATCAGCACAGTCAGAGTAAGGTCACACTTTACTCACATCCATTAATGATGTTTGGTTGCCTACATTATTAATAGAGATTAATTCTCCTTTGGATAAGGGAGAAGATAAATTACCTGTTTAAAAAAAAAAAGGGTAGCAGGCTTTTTTTTTTTTTTTGTATATACTTATTAGGCACTCCCGCCTCCTTCAATACAAATGACAATAACTAAAGAAGAAATGAAATTAAAATCTTTACCTTTAGTGCAAATTTAAAATTTTTGTGTCTTTAACTTAGTTTCTATGGCTAATTCCTTATGTTTAAATCAATGAATTACTTATGACAAATGAGAAAAATTTTTTATGAAAGATTCAGTACGTCACACCTAGCTTCATATAGATTCCCTTTTAAAAATTCATAAAACCTGTTTTAATTCAAAACCCCAAACATTCTTGATATCTAGTTGATAGGAGGCCGTGTAGGAAAATGGAAAATAATAACTTAATAGCATATAACCCTAGTCCTAACTCTGCCAGCCTGATCCTGAACAAGTGGTTTCACCCTCTTGGGGTGTCCATTTTCTCATGTAAAATAAAGGGGTTGTATTAAGTACCCTTTTTGATCCTTCAGTCTATGAGTTCATGAGTATCTTGATTCTGCCCTTCTTTTATCTTAGACACATCTTGTTAATTAGATGGGTACTGATCTGCTCTACTGGATATGTTCTATCATGAGGCTGGAAGTGCTTGTAGCAAAGGGCAGCCCAGAAAAATGGAGTCACCACTGACTGGGGGAATCTCAGGGTCTGCTGTCTATGCACTAAGTTACTGCCTCTCCTTAGATCTTGGTCACCTCATTTGTAGAATGAGGGGGTTGGACTAGATCTTCATCTTTTTTTTGTGTCATGGAGTCCTTTGGAAGTCTGGTGAAACTTACAGGCTCCTTCTCTGAATAATATTTTTAAATAAATTAAATGCTTAAGCTTACAAAGGAAACCAATTATATTAAAATACAGTTGTTCAACCTTTCAAGACCCCACTTTAGAGTTTTCTTGGCAAAAATACTAGAGCGATTTGCCATTTCCTTCTCCATCTTATTTTACAGATGAGCAAACTGAGGGTCACACAACTAGAAAGTGTCTGAGGCCAGATGTGAACTCGGGAAAATGAGTTTATAGGCTTGGTCCTATCCATTAGCTGCCCCTAAAAATACAATTATCAAAATGTGAAAACAAAAGAAAACCCTTGAGTTTATGAACACCCCTCAAGCTTAGTTCTACAATCCTCTGATACTAAAGTAGGCCTAAAAAAATGTATTCTCTTTTCAGAAGTTCTTATAACTCAAGGGTCCCTGTAATTTTAGATCCTGACTTACAGCCACTGTTTTAAAATACCTTAAATCGAAGAATTCTTTCCAACTTTCTAAGCAGTTCATAGACTAGTTTTGCAACATTCTGCCTTAAGTGCTAACTTCTAGAATTCAAAAAAGATGTACAGTAAAAGGTTCAAAAATGAAGCCTAAAACCAAGACTATTCTGACTAGTTACTAAAAGTATTCCACTGGCAACTTCCTTCTGCTAAGACTGAACTGCCTTATCCAGATAGGATAACATGTTTAATTTAAGCAAACTGCCAAGGTTGATAAGGTTTGTCATTAAGAATTTGCTGTCCCAGACATAGAGTTTGATAAATTTACAATATCCCAGTTTTAGAGTTGAAAGGGATCATAAAAGTCATCTAGCTATCCAAAATAATTTTTATTTTCAACTTACATGGGAATGTCACATAAAATTTAGACATTGTATGAATTTATGAAGACTATCAGCAATATTTTTATAGTATATATTAAAAAATTTTTTGTGCTCAAGTTGTTAGACCTTCAGAGCAAAATAGAATAAGCTCATATTCATTTTTTCCTTTTATATATTTTTTGTACCTTCGTTAAACTGTATAAAGTTACACCATCTATCAAGACTATTACATAAAGTAAACCATTTTAATATTGGCAAAGCTCCCTAAAAGTGGATGAACAGATGTTCATCAAAGAAAGAAACCTTCATCAAAGGTTTCTATTCCCTGCCCCCACTCTATCCCTTCATAAAAAGAAGACTGGAATTGAAAACCTGGGTTCAAATCACATTCTTGCTATTTTTTACATTTGTGAACTATGGCAAATCACTTGATTTTTATGAGTCTTAATTTCTTTAGCTATAAAATAGGTGATTGAGCCAAGGTCCTTTCCATCTGACAAACCCTCAAATTGTGGTATACGATAAAAATGGGTTTCTTTTTATAAGTCCAGAGAAGATATACTTTTACTTCATATAATTTTCTTGGATTTGTCTTTGGATCCTGACTATATTACAAGTACACATCTGAATAGCATGAATATTAAATTCCTCTGAAATTGAGGACTGTAAATTTAATTTTTTGTATCTTTCTTCAAGCAGGAAGGAAAACAAGAATGAAGCATGGCATTTGAGTCCAAGAGGTTCATCAAGAGAAGTCTGATAAACTTGGTGAGGTTATATGGAGGACTATGAGCCTTTGACTGCATCTCCTTATGGAGAGGGGACAAATCCTTGGTCCTCTTAAGGTGGTGTTAATGGGCATTCATTCTCAACATCTAAGTATTCCTTTAAGGTGAATGATTATTATTCCACTTGGGGAAGAGCAAGAGTTTCTGAAAATCTGGACTATAGTACTCAAGTTGGAGAATTCACAAAAGACCAAGACATAACACAGGGTATAAAATTTGAACTTTACACCCTCCATCACAAAAGCAAATTACTCATAAGATGTTGATCTAACGGGGAGGAGTTTTTTCTCTAGCAATACCAAATTAAATTTCCTAACAAGTAGACTAAACTCTAGTACTCACATGTGACTTAAGAGGCTATATTTTGTAGTTGTCTAACGAAATAGCAGTGGATAGAGTGCTAGGACAGATAAGATCTGAATTCAAATTTGACCTCAGACATTTACTAGCTAAATGATCCTGGACAAATCATTTAACCCTGTTTGCTTCAGTTTCCTCATTTGTAAAATGAGCTGGAGAAGGAAATGGCAAACTACTCCAGCATTTTTGCCAAGCAACCCCCAAAATGGGGGTCATGAAGAGTCAGACACAACTGAAACAACTCAATTACAATAACAAGAAAACTTTAGCTAAGGGCAAAAGTAAGACTTTTTTAAGAAGTCAAGACTGAAACTAGCCCAAATAAAATAATAGCTTAGGACAATGGGTCTAAGATTATATGGGGAAAAAAAGCATGAAAACTCTCGTCTGTATCCATGACTAGCTATGAAGTCAGTCATGAGAGAAAATCTTTTAATTGACAACTAACAATTAATAAAAATGTGGATGAGCTGCCAAGAAGAGAAATGAGTCCTTAAATGACTTGTGAGATTGAAGTTGAGTCTATGTAACCAGTTATTTTCTTTTCTCATTTTAGTTTATTTTCATTCTAGTTTATTTTATTCTATAACAAGAGTCCTTTTCTTGAGAGTTCCTCATACCTCCAAACATTTTATGATTAAGATAAATAAAAATCAGTCAATTTTAATACTAATTCTAAATTGCTTCATGACTTGCAGCTTTATTAATGGTCTTTTAAGTTTTTGCTTAAGCAGAAACTATTTCAAGGAGCTAGAAAAAGACACTGCTTGCTACATATCTTATGTTAGTTGCTGGCCTTTCAACCATTAAACCAACATTTATAAAGCTCTTATACTATGCTGCAGTGATAGACACTGTGATAGATATTAGATTTATGGAAAGGGGAAATTCTCAAAGGGTTAGTTTCTACTGTATACATACATACAGCATGTATATGAACAAATATAGTTCAAGGAAAATTTTAAGAGAGAGAGAAACATGGGGGGTGGCACAAATGGCAGAAAAGGTTTCAAAGAAGAGGTTGTACCTAAGCTATCTTAAAGGAACAGAGTCCTTTATCCTTATTTAAGCTTCAGTATGACCTCTTCTAGATGTCTGTATCTCTCCCTGGTCCTCCTCCCCAATAACCGCTTCAGTCTACAACCATAACCTGTAATATTTAAAACTGGGGGTGGAACAGAGCTCATTTCTTTCTTTCACCATTCTATATTCTCTCTCTCTCTCTCTCTCTCTCTCTCTCTCTCTCTCTCTCTCTCTCTCTCTCTCTCTCTCTCGTCAAACCCTTATCTTCCACCTTAGAATCAATATTGCGTATTGGTTCCAAGGTATAAGAGTGGTAAGGGCTGGGGAATGGGGGTTAACTTGCCCAGAGTCGCACATATAGGAAGTATGTGAGGCCAGATTTGAACTCAGGACCTCCCTCTAAACCTGGTTCTCAATCCACTGAGCTACCCAGTTACCCCCTATTTTATTTAATAAAACATTACTTGCCCACCTTTATATAATCTAATATATATAAAAATTCATTTAAAAAGTATAAGGAGGATGGTGATATATTACAGTGGGATCTATAGCTTGAGTGCCCTTCCCCCAAGAGGCTGTGGGCTGAGAAGGCTTACCCCCCAAGGTAGGGGAGGTTAGACTTACTCTTTATCTCTGGTTCATTGCCCCCAGCCAGTAGTAACTTGAGAAATCTCCAAGTCGGGGTTATTACCCTGGGGTCCACAAACCTCCAAGGGGGCTATGGATAGAATTCAGGGGATCTATGAACTTGAAGGGGAAAAATTACATCTTTATTTCAATTTAATTGTAATTCTATATATTTTAATTTATGCATTTAAAGGCATGATTCTAAGAAAGGGCCTATGACACAAGATTGCTGCAAATCTAAGTCAAAGTTGGCACATTTCATGTTTAAGGTTTCTCCAAAAAGGGGTAGCAGAGGGCCTTCTACAAAAAGCACTAAATGTACAACATGGATGTCAGGTACAGGACAACAGCTTATTTTTGACCACCACAGAAAATGCTTAAATAGAAGACTTGCAAGTTTCAATTAACACAGAACTTTAAACAATAACTCAGCACACACACAGCTCTCTCTTCCAAAAGGTGAAAATTTTGTGTGACTGCCAAAGCTCAGACTCTCACTGTCCAGTGAAATGGACAAGCCTTTCTTAGGTGGCCACTTCGTGCCAGACCCCATGCCAAGCACTGGGGATATGGAGAAAGGCAGAAAGCTTTCTGACCCTCCAGAACCTCCGGTCTAACAGAGAAGACAAGTACGTTACTACAGGCAGGCATGATCCAGCCCGGGGAAAGCATCAAGGGAATCCAGGAAAGCTCTCCTTCCTGTCTGAGAGTCTCTCCAAGTCCTTGTCTCTGGGCCTGCTGGGGCACTGCTTAGGCTTGTAGACCCCCAGTGGCAGCATCTCTCAGGTAGGGGAGGGGCTGTTTCTCCTCTTGGATGGGGATCATCTCCAACTCTAGACCTCTGGCTCCCCGGCAATGACTAAAATCATCCCTTTCTTCAGGAGCCCTGGACGAGGGGGTGGATGGGAGGCAGGAGGTGCCCCCTTCACCTCTGTTGGGGCCTCCTACATCAGCAGCAACATTTAAGAGGGTCCAGCTTTGGAGGGGAGTCAAACTGCCAATAAGAAGACAGTCTCATCCGCTGGCAAAGGCCTTACCTGAGGGAAGCCTCAGAGGAAACAGTAGAATGGGTGTTGGTTCAGAGTAAAAAAGTGCTCCTCCTCCGGGAAAGGGTTCCTCAGCATCCCAACGACACCAAAGGATGGAGACAAGCTCTGGTACAACCATGGGCGGTGTGTGTGTGTGTGTGTGTGTGTGTGTGTGTGTGTGTGTGTGTGTGTGTGTGTGTGTGAGAGAGAGAGAGAGAGAGAGGGAGGGAGAGAGAGAGAGAA
>NC_058134.1:72451922-72460197 GCF_016433145.1 Gracilinanus agilis | reverse complement strand
GGAGAGGAAAGAGGAAGATGGAGATGGGGGGAGGGAGGGAGAGAGAGAGAGAGAGAGAGAGAGAGAGAGAGAGAGAGAGAGAGAGAGAGAGATATGAGGGACTCCACTCGACCAGCACTGCATTCAACAAAGGTGCTGCTCCTGGGACAGGAGGAGACCTCGGGGCCTGGCAGTACCCAAAAGTCCAGGTACTTTAGCAGGTGGGGGAGAGATTATATTGTTCTTACCAGAATGAGAGAACTGGGTGACCAAGCAGACAAGCAGGCCCCAGAGGGAGTGGATAAACTAGTGGTTCCCAAACTTTTTTGGTCTACCGCCTCCTTTCCAGAAAAAAATATTACTTAGCCCCCTGTCACATACTATCACCACCCCCTTACAGTTATTCACCACCCCCAAATGCACCTGTGGTGATCACCACCTCCCTGGATCGCTGTAGCACCCACCAGGGGGTGGTGGCGCCCACTTTGGGAATCACTGGGATTAACTATAGCTTTTAGGAATCCTAGAAGACCCCTTGACTTCTGATAGCCCAGATCTGGGGGACCAACCCTGTGAGCAAGAGCTGGAGGGGAACTGATGAAAAGCATTATGTGGAGTTTTCAAAGCATTCTCATAGATCTCATCTAATTCTCATCTCCCAATGGCCCCCATGGGTTAGTGGTACAATTATATACATTTTACATGTCCTAAAACACCTATTGAAAAAAAGGGGTTTCAGCAGAGCTACAGCACAAGTCTTATTTTTTGGTTTATTTTTTCCCTTTTTGTAACTACTGTCATTGATTTTTGAAAAATTATGGCAAAAAGGAGAAATGCTGCAGGACTGGAAATGAACAAGTATTGACTCAATTTTCAAAGTTTATAGAATGGAATCTAGATACAATAGAGCTGTGAAAATGGCTTTAATTCTTAGTGAATTTTATAATGTACTATTAAAGAGATCGTTAGAGAGTATCCAGAAAAGAGTAAAGTAATTACAAAAACGGCAGAATCCATATCCCCAGTGAATCCAAGATCAAATTTACTAGGAATAAATGTAGTATTATACTTGAGTTAAAAGGGAAAAATATAAACTTCTTAAAAGATATGTGTGAGAGGTAGTACAGCAATTTGAAAACTAGTTCGAGGTTTTAGTAGACTGCAAGCTTAATGAGTCAACGGAACACCACCATAGCCAAAAGAGCTAAGGCAATCTTAGAACAATAATGCCCGGGACTGTGGAGGTCATGGTATGGCTATTCTCTGCCCTCAGCAGACCACATTGGGTGGTGCCTTCAGTTTGAGGTACCGCATTCCAAGCAGGCTCCGTAGCAAAGTGACCAAGGATGGTGAAGAGACCTTCGAGATCATGCCAAAGAATTATCCCTTGAAGGTGCTCGGGGCACTCAGCCTCCAGTAACACCCTCAGCTGAAGAGGATGGCTGCTTCTCCAGTTTGGAAAGGCTCTCGTAGAGAGGACACCGGTCAGACTGGGGATGCTTGGCCCCGGGGCTCACCCACAACCACCTAAAGAGCCGAGTGCCTCTTCTCCCCCAAGCCCACACTGCTAGCTTCTGTGTTCCGAGGCGCCCCATCTTTCCTATCTTCTACAGAATGCCTGGTGCCTAGATGGTGCTGCTTACTAAATGCTTCTGCCTAGCTCCCCTTTCTTCTTCCTCATTTCCCTCAATTCTATACCATCTGACATAACAGCTCTTGCCTCCATCCTCTACTCTCCAGACACGGATACCATGAGCACTCTCGTGCCTGAACCCCTCATCTCTCTCCAGCTTACCCCACAGAGAGGCCCCAAGGCCAGCCTAGGCCAGGGTGGATGGCTTCTTCCTCCTGGGCAAGAGGCTCCAGGGAGCTGTTGCTGTGGCTTACTTGCCCCTGGCTCTAGTCTGCCTTCTCTGGTGCCCCGAAGACTGTACTGCTCTTCGCCCAGGGTCTATGCCAGGCCGAGTGGCCTCACTGGAAGCCTCAGAGACAACGTGCTCTCCCCTAAGGAGACGCCATCCAAACACTAAACAAGGCTGTTAACAGGGCTTGCAACCTTGGATGTCCATCTTTCAGGAGCAAAGAACCAATGCAAACACATAATGTGTCTCAACTTGTGCGATGCCAGTTGGATCTTTAGACAATCTTTATGTTTTTACATTACAAACATGGAGGAGGGACCCCCCTCCCCCAGTCCCACCCCAGCCTGCTTCACTAGCCAGCAGCACTGACAAATGGAGTATTTCAAGCATGCTGGGAAGTGGCCAAGTCAAAAGATAGCTGGAAATATGGATGATCTGGAAGAGACAGTGGAAGAGACTGAATAACCCAAGAAATGTAAGCTCTCTGAGGACCAGAAAGGCCTTTTCTATTCCCAGATTCTGGCACCTTGCCTGGCACAGAAGAGGTACTTAACCAATGTCTGAATACCAAAAAATTGTGTTTTAAGCCCAATTGCTTTTTATAACTTAAAATGTTGTCACTTCTTCTCACCAAATATTCCAATCTAAATAATTGCCTTTAAGTATTTGGATTTTCCGTTGTATTAAGTGTAATCATTATCAGATAACCTATTTATAGAGTACTTTTATATAAATAATGTTTGAAACTGGAGAGTTTGTTCCTCTTGGTTAATAAGAGTAAAAGTACCTGCATATTTTATTTATAAATACGAAATCAGCAAAAACACAGTTAGGAAATAAACCAAGTTCACAATGGCTCCAAGCTCAATCTGCCTACGTTCAAAATAGGCCTGAACAAGTTAAACTGCACAAATTGGAAAGAAGTTTCCCACAAGCCTTGTGTGTAAGGAGGCCATAGTCTTTCACACAAGGCACTGAATAGAGCTTTTCTTCTAAAACAAAGTCTATGAGGTACAGCGAACAAACTGTAAAGGTAAAACTCAGCCTTTTGTCACAAGGTCCACTCAAACTCCTTTAATACCAAGCGATGACCACTGATTTCAACCAGCCAAGCTCAGTAATGAAACAGTGGCTTCTATAAAACGGAAATATAACACGCAAACATATGCATGTACGCACTTATTATTTTAAGTTTCACACACTATTTAAGAGAGCTGGGCTTGAAGGCATAACATTTTAAGATTAAGAATTTCAGTATATTTTATTTATATATAAATTTATATGTATAAATAAATTTATAAATATAATTCCACTATATTTTATATTCTATTATATTCCAATACAAATTATTTTATCATCTTTGCTAGTACTACCCAACACTAATAAATTTTTAGTAACAATTTACTGACTTGAATGTTAAGATTTTTCACTGTACTATCAATGCTATTCAAGAGTTTAAAAGATAATAAAATCTACAAATTTTAATTCCCCTACATTCAGTCTAAAATATAGAATTGCTGAATAGTGAAGGCATCTAAAAGGAACTCTTCTTAAGAGAGATAGCTTTGTGATATCATTGCCTTCTTTATTGAAAAAGGAAAAGCAGATTTACTGCCCAAGGCTGTATATTGTTTACTTTTTATAATTAGGCAATTGATGTGCCTGTTACATAACAGCGGTGTGTGGAACAAACAGTAATCGTGCATACCAATCAGCACCCTACGCAGTGAGCCATACATTAATGAGTGTAAATCACAAGGAACCAGCTCCGTGTTGGGAAAAGTCTAGAAGAAAAGACTGATAGTCTACCTACATGCTGCTAGCACTTTCACCTCGGAAAGAATAGCTGCCCCATCCCCCAGGCCTCACTATAATAGAATAAGATAAACGTGGGGATTATGCCAAGTTGACCCCAAGCTTTGTTCTCTCCCTCTAGGCACATTCAGTGAAAAGGTCTAAACACACATCTGATTTGACAAGCATTCAGGTTTTCAAAGAACATGGTGAAAGTGAAATCATACTTGGGGCATTCATGGGTTCCTAGGTCAAAGGTCATTTCGCAGTATATCAGCTGCTGCCTACTAAGATTTAAATGGGTAGTTTTAACCCTATGTCTACTGTACAAAAGATGTATTCATCTAAGAAATCTGTAGTATGTAATATGCTCAAATAACTTTGAATTGCCTCTTGAAGTAGTTTAGGATATACTAATTTAGTATGTAGTCATAGTTCCTTAAAGGAAAAGAGGAGGGGAAAGATTCCTAAAGAATATATAAAATGTAAGTTTACATAATAATCCAACTATAAAAATATATATGCAGAAAATGCAAATTGTTGAAATATGTACAAGACAATTGCAAAAAAATTCACTGGTTTTTAAAAAGGGAAATTCTACTACCATTAACTACAAAAATCATCAAAATACAAACATACTCCCTTGTATGGTTAACCAAAGTAAAGATTAATGATAAAGGTTCTTCTAAAGCTCAATATACAGAGTTGATTTATTTTATCTTTGGAAAATGTTCAACTTAAAGAATTCGTGAGAATTTACTTTTGAATTGAATGTAACTATGTCTCGACACAAATTCTGGAAAGAAAAACGTTTCTAAAGAGCTTCTTAAAACAGTGGTACTCAGAAATACTTTAAAATTGAGTGGAAGATAAAGATGGAGGAAAGAAAGGAAAAGAGGAGAAGGAGAAAAAACGCTGGGAAGCAGTGACAGCAATGGAAGCAAAAATAAACATATGCTGTTTTCCTGCCTCAGTGAAGGGAACATTCTTAGCTAAGGAAAAGCATCAAAAATAAGCATAGGCATTGCTCAATCACTAAAGGAAAAGATGGAGGATTCTTTTAGGAAAGGAATGGTTGTAATACCACTGAGGTAACATTAATACCAATATTTTAGCATGAGATAGAGCAGTCATGTATGGGTCCTCATTTTATTTAATAAAACATTACTTGCCCACTTTTACATAATCTAATATATATAAAAATTCATTAAAAAGTATATTGTTTATATCCCAATAAATTATCCCCTAAAATTAATAACTATCAAGAAAACAAAAGCTTTTATCTCACCCGGAAACTTAAACTAAATTCAAGTCAATATTAATTTCCAAATTCTGAAGTCATCTACAACTGCCTATGAAAATTAAATGATTATTTATTTCCTTCTTAGGACGTACCTGAACACCCTCACTGTACAATTCTAATACTGAGACAACAGAGAATTCTGCCTCTTCACTAGTAACCATAACTACATGATAATCAACAATTTATCACATTAGACATTGAAAATCTGTCCCAAAATTCTGTGAAAAGCATATAACTCTTATTTGTCACCCTTATTATTTATGGGGGCAAATTCTAAAAATGTTTCTTTTTCAGAAGAAATCAAAGTAATATTTAACATTGCACTCAGTCTAGTTTCTGAGGTAAAGAAAGTAGACAAAACATGCCAGTCGGGGGGATGGGTAGATTTCACTGGTCTGAATTTGACAGTTCTATCATATCTTTCACACATCTTTATGGGTTTATGAGTTAATTTTTTTCATTCACTAGCCATTGTCTTTTCCTATTTTAATACTTTGAAGTGCTCACAACGTATATACATATATATTTACTTAACTCCAAAGGAAATAGGTCATGTCTTTCAAATAAATAGAAATCTATTGCTTCTAAAAAAAATGTGAAGGCAAATTTAACACAAAGGTAAATTAAAGAATATATTTCCCTTACACACAAAGATCTGTATTATCAATGTATTTCATATGATAAACAACAAATGCATATCAAGTCAATTATTTGAAAAGTGTTCTTCATTCATTGTGTGTTAATTCACAATAGGAAAAGGAGAACAGCAAAAGGCAGGGCTAGTTAGTGGCAACAGCACCATTCTTAGGTAATTGTGACAAGGCTTTGTGCAGAGACATTATCCCAAAGAAGATACTCTGATGGTGTCACTAGTGTTTGCTCACCGAGTCTCACCAAGTGTCAATCCTGTTTCTTCCTTCCCAATGTGGCTTGTGTGGGATCCTTCTTTTCCACTTCCACAATCTCTCCTCTGGGTGATATGCCTAGGATCTGTCAATCTAATCTCCCTTCCTCCAAAACCACTTTTACCACAAGGTATTCATGCAACTGCTGAGGCATACAGACCCATTTGCATGTGTGTACATATGTGTATATCTAAGTAGAGGAATGTGTGAAACACACACACTCTTTATGATGACCCAGTAGTCTCCTTTCCAGAACCATTTTGGGAATTCCAACATCTCTGAGAGTATTCAAATCTCACCAATCTTTTAAAGGCTCTTCAGGACTTTTATAAGTCAGCAATCAAGTTGCAAATAATCAACCATACGACATGGCTAATGCAATCTTAAAGCATATTGGTAAAACAGTATAAGGTTCATTACAAGAGAGATAACCCTTGTACCCTAGATTTGCTCTGACTAGTACAGAGTACAGCATAATGTTCAATTCTGGGTGCTGCACTTAAAAGGATATTGGCAAACTGAAGGGCAATGAGGATGGTGAAGTCTTGAAAATGTGCCATAGGAGGAGGAGCTGAGGGACTGGAGATGATGTAAAAGGGGTGGTGGTGGAAAGGGAGATATGATAGGTATTTTCAAGTGTAGAAAAAGATTTATTCTATAGAGCTTCAAAGGATATAACTAGGATCAATGGGGTAGAAATTATAGGGTGGCAGTTTTCAGCTCAATTTAATGGGAACAATTAGAATTATTGCAATGAGAATTAGTTGCCTGGTGAGATAGTGAGTTCCATATCATAGAATATTAAATGGAAAGGTTGGATTGCCATGTACATTGTAGAAGGGACTCCATGTAATTGGAGTTTAAACTATGGGAAACTGAAAGGTCTCTTAAAATTCTTAAGAAAACACAGAATCTTATCTCTTCCTCCAAGGTCTTGCATATGAGGATACAATAAAGAATGTCTAAGGGTCATTAATTTAAGCTCCACACCTGTGATTTAAAACTTCTTAAATTCCACACTTATTCTAATTAAAGTTTGTAGTTCTATTGATCCAAAAGAAAGTATTATATGACTAGACCCTATCACTCACTCATCATCTTCTCACATTATCTTCAGTCTGAAACAAGGAAAAGGTGAATTTCAATGTAAATTGGAATTCTGGTCCCAATATATCAACACTTCACAAGCTTTTGGACTTTCATTCCTAATATGAAATGACTCATTGTAAAAGCTTAGGCTTATGTGCCTATTATCAAATACTTAAGGGGAAAAATTGAGATTCCTTTGGGAATCACATCAAAATTATGTTACATCTAGTAAAAGAACTAGTATTGGATTAATACTATCAGGGACAGTTCCAATTTTTATTCTATTTCAGCAGCCACAAGTCTTTATTTTAAACAGGCACTTTTTTTTGGACTGGATTATTTTTTAAAAAGTACTTTTATAAAGTTATCCATGCTAGCCAGATCCAAATCCTTTAAGTGCTATAGAAACTGAGTAACAGATAAACCCAAGTGGTTGTTTTATCTGGCAAATCACAGGCAAACTTTTTAACAATAAGGTTCTAACCATGCTTACAGACTATTGAAAGGCAAACACCCCAGAGCTCCTTCTACTCCTACAACAATACTGTTATCAGGTCCCTGAGATGAAAAGTTTGTACTCATCATAACTAGATGATCTTCCCACATGATGCAGAACCATGGCATAATCTTTTTATAATTACAGACCATAATTCAATAATTTCTCTGAATTGGAATGTTATTGCACCATAACATATGAATCACAAAAGGATTGCTCTTCAGAGAACTTGGGAAGACTAATAAGAACTGATGAAGAGTGAACTGGGTAGAACCAGAAGAACAATTTATATAATGCAATAATTTTGGAAAAACAAAGAACTTTAAGAAATTACAATGGTCCAAACTCCAAGCCCATCAGCCTTACCCTACTGCCCAGTTCACTCTACTCTCATCTTTCTCTGAACTCCTACTGTACTCATTTGTAAACCATAGTCATTTTGGTTGAAAATGGTTACATGTATAGTTGGCAAATTAAAAAAAACTGGTAATATAATATTATAAGGGTGCTAATGTACTATGGTACTTTAAACTCCATAAAGTCAGAATGTCTTCAATTTTCTTTGTATCTCCTCTTTTACCTACCACCTGCAAGCATTTGTTACTCAGTAATAAATGATTATTGAATGAATATATAATGCCACCTTTCTCATAGAAGATAACTAGACAGGAAGCTAATATGTGGAGACCTGAATATATTATTACCCAGCTTCGTCAAGAAAGATGAATCAGAAGCATCTAAATCTAGCAGCATAGGTTGTCCTAGAACCTCTGGGACCACAGTGGTGGAAAAACATATTTCCTATTTTTGTGCCCCAAACTTTACTATATATATATATATATATATA